>NW_025208806.1:6864-8037 GCF_004010195.1 Chiloscyllium plagiosum | reverse complement strand
ATCTCGGAATGGCACTTTGTTGTTGTTCTCCTCCTCCTCAAACCCTCAGGCCCTCAGTCTCACTGCTTGGAACACCAATATACAGACTAGTCAAAGGCCTCCACTGAAGACTAGAACACCAAGTCGAAGATTCACGCCACTCCATTTACTCCATCCAAGAATTCCTGAACACCAAAGACACTAAGTTAGAAGATGATGGAATAATGATGTCCTTTGACATAGCAGCCCTGTTCACATCCATTAACATCAACGTGGACAAAGAAAACTGGAGACACTACTCGAAGAACCAAAGACACAAACACAGCACCAACTTCATCAGCAAAGATAGCACTATCCAGCTCATGGAACTGTGCCTTAACCACCCACTTCATATTCAGTAACAAGCCCTACAAACAAATCAACGAAACACCCATGAAACCACCAGTATCAGGATTCCCAGCAGAAGCAATAATTCAGAGTCTCAAGCCAACAGTCCTTCCAACGATCCAAACCAAACTTTGTGTCCGCCACAGTGATGACACTTTTGTCATAAAAAAAATGAAGCAAGTTAGAGGAAAACTACAACACTTCAACAATATCCTTACTGGCATAAAATTCACAAAAGAGGAGAACAACAACAAAGTGCCATTTCGAGATGTCACAGTAGAGCGAACAGTCAATGGTAAATTCAAAACAGCGTCTACAGGAAAACAACACACACGAACCAAGTACTTAGCTACAGAAGCAATGATCCCTACACATACAAACAAGCCTGAATCAGGACACTATTTCAACGTGGCACTACACACTACAGTAGCCAGTAACGACGAAGACCAATAAGTCACTGTGCAGCGCATTTCAGGAAAATGGGTAGGCAAAGGATCCACTGAAAAATACTGCCCTGACCGGGAATCAAACCCGGGCCGCAGCGGTGAAAGCGCCAAATCCTAACCACTAGACTACCAGGGAGACAGCTTCCCACCTCACAGCCCTATTGTAAATTGCTTCCCTGCCCGGAAATCGAACCCGGGCCACGATCGTGAGAAGGCTTCCACCAACATCATTGCTTGTATCCATTGCTCCCGATGCGGTCTCCTCTACATTGGGGAGACTGGAGACTCCTCGCAGAGTCAAGTCACAGCGCTTGAGGGAACATCTCCAGGACACCCGCACCAATCAACCCCATCACCCTCT
>NW_025208806.1:1219-3839 GCF_004010195.1 Chiloscyllium plagiosum | reverse complement strand
AATGTACTGTCTGAAACAATCTGGCTGTGTTCTTGCCTGAGATATTGAGAGTCCCTGTTGTAAGTAATTACGAATGCAATTATTTTGGTCACAGAATTGAACAATCATTTTGCAACAAAGGGGTCTACTCTGATAAGGAGGTAGTGGTCATTTCTAGGGTAACTGAACAGTTTGTAGATCAGGGAGATGAAGTTCCAGACACTTGGGAAAGGCAAGAAATGACTGTGATAAATAAGACAAAGAACTGTGGATGCTGGAAATCTGAAACAAAAACTGACAACACTGGAAAAACTCAGCAGGACTGGAAGCATATGTGGCGAAAAAGAAGAGTTAAGGTTTCCAGTCAAACAACTCCTCTTCAGGATTCTGAAATAGTTTGTGAGAACCTCTTACGACTACTGCTCCGCTTTAAGACCATAATAAACAGGAGCAGGATGAGGCCATTTGGCCAATCGAGTCTACTCCACCAGTCGATCATGGCTGATATATTTATCCATCCCATTCTGCTGCCTTCTCCTCATAACCCTTGACCCCTTACTAATCAAGAACCGATCTCTGTCTTAAATGCCCTCAATGACTTGGCATCCTCAACCCTTCTCCTAGTGGAACCATCATCTCCACATCCACACTATCCGGTCATAGAGTAGCACAGCGCTGCCTGACCCACTGTGATCTTCAGCATTTGTTGTTTTCAGGAAGGATTCCAGCATCTACATCAATGCGTTTCTAAATTTTGTACCCAGTTGGTTAGCTCTCCCTGGATCGCGTGAGATTAAACCTTACTCAACAATCCACTGTGTGGTACAATTAACAAAGTTCACAGTCACCACCTCATTTTGCACACGTCAGTAGCACAATCAGTGGTGAGCACTGCTGCCTCACAGCACCAAGGATCCGCATTCGATTCCAGCCTTTGGGCGACTGTCTGTGCGGAGTCGCCCGCACATGAGCGTTTGCATATTCTCCCTGCCGTGTCTGCGTGGATTTCCTCCAGCTGCTTTGGTTTCCTCCCAAAGTCTAACGATGTGCGATTTCGGGAGAAGTGACCATACTAAATGGGGCCAGAGTGTGCAGTAAGTGTAGTGTAATGGGATAGGTGAAATTGTATGCATGGGTTACACTTTGGATGGTCTGTGTGGACTTGTTGGGCTGAATGGCGTGTTTCCACATTGTAGGAATTCTACGTGGCATTCCCCCAACTCCAGAGTCTCAGCGCTCTTGGCTTTTCCCGTGGACAGTGTTGGGGAGGGAAACATTGTTTTATACGGGAGGAAGGTTCAGCGAGTGTGAAGCTAAAAGTACACGCAGTGCATCGCTTGAGCTGTTTTCCCCGGTATACCAGAGGCTGAGGGGTGACCTTACAGACGTTTATAGAGTCATGCAAGGCATGGATAGGTTAAATAGACAAAGTCATTTCCCAGGGATGGGAGAGGTCCAGAACAGGAGGGTAGTATGTTTGGGGTGAGAGAGGCAAGTGTAAGGCATGATCTGCCGGAGGAAGTAGTGGATGTAGGTCCAATTATAACATTTAAAAGGCGTCTGGATGGATATATGAATAGGAAAAGTTCAGAGGGATATGGGCCAAGTGCTGGTAAATGAGACGAGATTAATTTAGGCTATCTGGTCGGCACGGATGAGTTGAATCGAAGGACCAGTTTTTGTGTTGTGTATCTCTATGACTCTGGCTTGCCCATAATGTTTGCCATGCCTGTATGTTCAGTTTCTATCTGATGTCGGTGCCAATGCCTTGATATCTCATTTCCTCCACCTCCCGAGATGTTAACCATTCCGTGTCTGGTTGTTTCTCAAGAAGCTGCATTGAAGGTTCATCCTGAATTGATACATTTTTTGCTTCCCAAAATCAGACTTACTCACTGCTACATATCGTGAAAGATACTAACTTTCAGGTGGAGGTATCCAAAATTCAGAGGTGTCTGTCTTCGTGTTTTCACTTTTTGGTCTCTGTAAGATCCTGAATCAGTACCATCGGGAGAATTAGTTTGAGCGGAGTGGGAATAGAGGGGTGAGAGGGGGTGGGATGGTGCTTTCAATTTTGTGGAAAAAGAAAAGAGTGTTCTGCAGAAAGTAGAATTGCTTGTTTGGAATTTCTAACCTGGAATGACAGTGATGGTTTTTGTAATCTCTTTTTACAGATTATTTGAAGATCTGAAGACGCAAGTTTCAATATCAATAGCTGAAGGGCTTTGCCTGAAACATTGACTCTGCTGCTCCTCAGATGCTGCCCGATCTGCTGTGATTTTCCAGCATTGCACTTTGACTCTGACCTTTCAGCATTTGCAGTCCTCAATTTCACGTCAATGTCTGACAGTCACTGAATCCATCGGAACTATAACAATTTTCGTCCATGATTCTGTGAGAAGGAACCAAGCTTTTTGGTTCCTGTTTCAGTACGTTTTCAACATCAGTGAGACTAGAAGAGAGACCCTATTGTTGCAGCACTCTGATTGTGGAGCCAGAAAATGTTATACAGACTGGGAAGAGGAATTCACGGCAGAGAGGTGCTGTACACGCGTTTGTGTGCAGGTGAAGCTTCGGTCATGGAGAAACCTAAGGAATCCCGTCCTGTGGAGAAACCGTGGAAGTGTGGCGACTGTGGGAA
>NW_025208806.1:0-825 GCF_004010195.1 Chiloscyllium plagiosum | reverse complement strand
TCGTGGGAGAGTCGGTCGGATTTTTTTGTTTTATGCCGTCGTGCTCCCCCACCCCCGTAACTTTGCTTCCAGTGGGCACTGCTGCTCGTTGAGCCCAGGAGCTTTCTCTCTAGTGTTTTCTGTCCAGTTAAAGAATTATTGGCTCTGTCTGGGAACGAGCGTCAGGCTGTAAGAAATAGCTGAATACTTCACGGTGTCCATTCACATTCAGCAGTGACTTTGAAATTAAATTTACGGTTATGTGCCTGTGAACAACTCATCATCGAAGGATTGCCCAACGGCTTGGCAATCCATTGTTGGGAACTGATTGCTTGTATTGATAATTTTAAAAATTCTCTTCCTTAATTTACCCCTTAATTTTGTGTCTTTGGGATGGTGGAGGACTTGATCATAAGGCTTAAATCATTGCTATTAACTGGATTATCTTGTTTAACTTTGCCCTAGTAAATTTGCGGTATTCATAATTGTTTGTTCTTGTTTAAATTATAATTCTGGTGTGCAAGATCTGTTCATCAAGTGTGGTCCTCTTGATGAAACTGCTATGGGTCACTCCCAGGACTGAGCCCCTGTGCATTCTGACAGTGTGTGTGCAGTGGGAGAGTCAGTGGGCTTTTTTGTTTTATGCCCTTGCCCCTCCCTGCCCCGCCGCCAACTTTGCTTCCATTGGGCGTTGCTGCTTGTTGAGTCCAGGAGCTGTTCTCTCTAGATTCTACTGTCCAATTAAAGAATTGTTGGCACTTTCTGGGAATGCCTCCCAGCCTGTAAGAAATGGCTGAATACTTTGGGGTGTCGCGTCACATTCAGCAGTGACTTTTAAATTGGATT
>NW_025208805.1:0-15273 GCF_004010195.1 Chiloscyllium plagiosum | reverse complement strand
ATGTCCCAGTCTCCATATTATCTTCTGTTGAACGGCTGAATAAACCTTCGTTTGTAACTTTGTAAAATTCGGACACAGCTGTTTCAAGTCTCTTCTAACAACACCTCTGATTCCAAATGATTGCACTTGAGATATTAACTTCTTCTGTCCACAGAATCTGTCATGCGGGAAGGAGGAACATGGTGGTCAAGTCATTGACTCATAATTTGTAACCATAGCATTATAATCTGTTGGTATCAGCACATCTGCTTGCCTTATGTCCTTTAGGAAAGGCAATGGAGCATTCTTCCCTGGTCAGGTCTCTGGATGTCTGCAGACACACGGCAATGTGTTTTACTTTTGACTATTCTGGGGAAGAGCTGAACCAGAACCTCATTTGAAGATAAACATAACACACTGTCCTGATCAGGGCGACTCACATCCTGTGAGAGAAGAACAAAAGGAAAGATAGCTGCCTTCCCCGACATTTTTCCCACTTTCTCACAACTATTTCTATTCATGGAGATGGCCCGAATTCAGGTGTATTCTCTCTATTTGAAATTCTTCCAGAGAGTGATGTTTATCTCCATAGACATCTCGGGTGCTGGCTTTATTGATGCTGAAATACAGATGTAAGGAACATTTAAATTTCACGTCAGTCGGACTGCACAGTGAATGAATGTTTTTTTATGGCATAACAAAGCAAGGGAGACGGCAAAGTGAGGGAAAAAAGTATTGTGATCGACGCTGAAAGTGTGGTTGACGTCGTATTTGGGGTATTGTGGTCAGATTATCTCTCCTGCGTTAGAAATATACTCCTTGCCACAAAGTGCAAAGGAACTTCACCAATCTAATTGATATCACCATGAAGAGTGAGTGAAAATTACTCTGTAGCGTTGTGAGAGAATAAGAGGTAATTGCATTGACTCTTGAGCGCGATGTACAATCACTCATTCAATCATAAACAGATATGGATAATGCGACAAATCCATGGCTTTTTTCAGTTGGGTTACATGATTCTGGATAGTTTTGTGCCTCTAAGAACGTTCCCCTCACCCACACCCACTCCCCATGGCGATGGAGAGACGAGGAGTCCAGCCTTTGAATTAATGGACGATATCTCCTTCAGACTTGGCGCAAATAATTTGGCTTCACTCTTCCTTCCCAGCAATTCACGTTAAAGTATCCTGTGTTTCACGGGCAAAGGACACACGAAGAACATCGTGGAGCAGTCAACCTGCGCAGTATCTCCTTCGTGGGGTTGTCATATTGGAGCATCAATGTCTTGCTCTGCTGTTGAATAAGTGTCTTCTCCCCGTCCCATAGAACAGTTTCAAGAGCATGACCGGGCTCGGCCTGTCCCGGTTGAACAGATCAAGACACTGAATAGAGTAGTTCTCTTCCTGTGCAACAGGCAGGAGTATTGAATGGACTGTCAGAAATCTTGTTCAGTAGTTTCGATGGGCTGAATGGCTTCCGCATATTCGTCTGCAAGCAGCTTAAGATGCCGAATGAGCTCCTCTTTTAATTGTGGAAGTGCCTGGCAGTGCTGTTACATGTATGTTCCCGACACTTTGACAGCACAAGCCTGAATGTTCTCCGTGTCTTGCTGCATACAGACACAGATTGTTTCTGGAACTGAGGTTGGGGAGAGTAAATTGTTCTGAACATGGCGTTTTCATCAGTTGTTTTGCACACTTCTGATCTTATGATTGGGGAAAGACATTCATGAAGCAGATGAGGATGTTCCTTGCAAGGAAACTACGCTGAGGATCTCCTGCGGATATGTGCTGGAACGGAGAGGATTGATGTCCACCAACCACGAACATCTTCCTTTGTCCTCCGAATGACTCCAGCCAGTGGAAAGATTGCGCCTGATGCCCTTTTACTCAATTTCGTCAGCGATCTCTGATATCATCCTGATCAACTATTGTCTTGGCGCAGTTTTTTTTAACTCTTATTTGAACTCCTGTGACCACCGCTTTTGAACATAGGAATAGGTTTTTATACATATTTGGAGGAAATGTCTTCTCGCAGAGGGTAGTGAATGTCAGGTATTCTCTCGTCAAAAGAGTTAGTTGATCTGGTTCAAAGGAAATATTGAATGAGGACGGAGATGTACGTTTGGACTGTTGGAGAGATAAAGTGTGTGAAAAATTGTGTATTCAATAGGACCTGATGTCAAAGTTGTTCAGCCATGATATGGCACAACGGCACAGCAGGATTCAGCATCCGAATTACATTAAGTCATTGAAAATGTAATGATTGCTGTTTTGCACGACGTTCACATATCGAATGCTATAGTCACAGAGAGGCAGGTATTTTGGGAGCAATATCTGGGAGAGGTAAAGGGGGTGCATTCAAAGGGAATCTGGATCTGCAACATGACCAACAAATGTAGCACAATGAGAGGAAACGCCCTGTAAAGAGACAGTTGGCGTCTTCAGCAACCAGGCTGGATTTTCCAATAACAGTTTCCAACAAACACCAAAACGTGTGTGACAGTGTTGAAGGATTGAGTTGATATCCTGTTTCAGTGCGCAGCAGGCGTTTAGAGCAAGTGGCCTTCATATGCTCCTGTGCAGGAGGTTTTAGTGGCTAAATATTGCATCGGACTGAGGAGCAGGAATGTGTCATTGGAACCTTTGTCACGGCTTACCCAGACACGAAGTTGGTAGCTGATTTGATTGCGTGTCTCAGCAGCCCTTTTCTGCCTGCTTTCTATTTGCCTTCATTCACTTGCCTTTAAAATGTTCAACGAACTCAACTTTGAATGAATGTAAACACCCAGGCACCACAAGCTTCTGGGGAGGGAATTCCCACTTGTACGCCCTTTAAGAATTTCTTGTGTGCGTTCTGATCCATGCTGCAGGTCCACCGGTCGCTTTTCCAGCCCCAGTCCTTCACTGGTAACATTAAAATTCAATGTTTAGTCATAAGGGGAATGATTTAAGTTCAGTTTGGGTCATTTTCTTGTCATCCATAAGTCACATGCAGGCGCATGTGAAAAAGCACCTGAAAAAGCACAGAATGTCCAGCAGCATCTGATGAGCAGAGAGTTGAATATTTTTGTCAGTTTCCTGATGAAGGGCTTATGCTGGAAAGTCAACTGTTCTGCTCCTCGGATGCTACTTTTTTTTTTCCAGGGCCATACGTTTCGATTCTGATCTCCAGCATCTGCAGTCCTCAGTTTCTCCCTGTGCACATGCATTAAAACATTCCGAGGATTGAACTTGTTAAACTTTGCATGAAACAGCATCATTTCACTTACCTTCCAAATCACATGCATACTCAACGAGGTAAACAACTTCATTCTCTATTTCTGCGAAAGTCGTTGAATAGGCAGAATGGTCTCCTCATGTCTCATTGTAACGATCCTGTCTGTGTGAATGGGTTCGTCATCTACTTCGGTCGCGACCTCGAGGAGTGCATAGGGAGACAAATACACGGAGTTGGGGCAACAGTTGTCAATTAGGCTGCACAATTCAGTATGCGCATGGCTGATCCCAGTGTGTGCGACCGTCCAGTTGTGTGTCACGATCATGTTGTGTCTGACCATCCAACTTGTCAGCCCATCCGATTTTGTCTGACCATTCCATGTGTCTGACCATCAGACTGTGTCTCACCATCCGCTTATGTCTGACCATGCCTTTCCAATCTGAACTCAATAAACATCAACTCTCCTGCCCAGAAAAGATCGGTCGAACTCAGCCATGAATACCTTTATTAACCGAATCTTCACTGCTCCCTGACGAGAAGGACATTACAGATAACATAACCATAAAGATCCAAAAGACGTCATTTTAAAACTTGTGTTAATCTAACATCAAATCACCGCCTGTTTGAAACATAAGAGCACAATAATTAGGAATAGATGTAAACTGTTCAAACTTTCCTATCCTGTTACCACTCTCTTTCTAATCAAACATGTATCAAACCCAGCTTCAGCTCGTGTCTCGCAACGAAATTGCAAGACAGCATGGCACCACACAAGCATAAAATAGAAACAAAATTAGGATAGTCGCCCCATCGAGTCTGATTAGCAATGGCTAATATGATTCCGAAAAGCATCCTTTTGCTTTCACTCTGTAACTCATTATCCTTTTATTAATAAAAAAGAACCTACTTGTCTTAAAGACACAAGTGTTTGAGTCTGTGTGTGACAGTATGTGTCGATAAGGTGACGTTTCTGTGCATTATGTGTCTACATCTGCCCATCTATATCATTGCCTGAGCTTTGTATCTTTGTTCGTGATTATTGTATGTTTATACTATGCATGTCTCTCTGCCTCTACATGTGCACGTGTCTGTCTCCGTGAATGGACTGTGAGTACTAGTATGTTAGGCTGTTTCCATATGTCTCTGTGTATTTCTGTCGCTGCATCATTATGCAATGAGGTATTTGCTGCTTCAGGAGGGAGAGAACTATTAGAACCGACAGAGTCGTTCAAGAGAGAATGTTTCGACACTAAACTTTGTTGTTGGGACGTGGATGCTTCTCAATCTCCATAAGATTCTTTGTGGCCATCTCCGGCTTTTCCCAGGGTTCAATACGCATTGGGTTTGCGGGGGAGAAGATGGGGAAGCGCGAGCGAGCGCATATTGGAGAATCCACCACCCAACTTATATCCTTCTGTCCTTTTCCAGGCTGCTTCTCCGGGGATGAGAGAAAGGCAGGGACGGCATGAAGGTGGGCATGTTCATTTTGTTTGTGTTAGTGCTGGTGTAGACGTTGGGGAGGGTGGATTGTGAGGTGCCCAGGGGGAGTTAGTCAACAGTGTTGGATTCATGCAGTGTTATTAGTGTGGGGACGATAGTGCAGGCGACAGAGATAGAGAGAGAGAGAGTGAGACAAAGACAGATTTAAGGATTGCATTGCATTAGTGAGAGTCTTGTGGCATTGGACTCGTTCGGGGTTGGGTGCTGTGACGGATATACAGGGACTGTCAGGGAACAGAGAGAATACGGTGAGACTTATCCTGGCAAAGCTGTGAAGTTGACTGTTGCTTGCCCAGATTTGCTCGGCATTTCTTCAGACTATCTCTGCGTCGAGGTGAGTGTCCCCGAATGTTTTGTCCAAGTCTATCTCTAATAACGCCACAGACCACGTGCCTCAGATTCCATAGAATCTGTTTCAGTGGAGCTTACAAATAGTATGGAGAAGCCAGCATTGGTGTATTATATATCTTACCGCAATTTTTTTCACACATTGTGGCATTTTACGTTATAGAAAATTGGTATGTACATATCTTGGGTGCTGCAATTTTAGTGGATGATGTCAAGTTGCATCTGAACTGCCTTAACTAAGTGACTGCTAATTTTGTGAAAAATAAATTTCATAAGTGTATATGAGGTAGGTTGAAGATAGTGTTGTGAATCGAGCTCTATCCCAGGCTTTTCAGATTTTGTGTTGTGTGGTCAAAAGGGCTAAATAGTAAACTTGCACTTAATCAGCTTTTGAGAAAAATTGACAAGAAAATATTGTATTTTACCAGCGTCTGCGTACAGTATGGACATTTTGAAGATTACGGTCAAACATCATCGAACCCTGGAGGCAAGATGGCCTAGTTCGTTCGAGTGAAAATACAATATAACATTGAGTGATAGACAAGCAATAACTATTACTTTTATAAATACTGCAACGTCTGAAAATACAGATAGTTTTCGAAGATACAAACAGCAAATAAAAAAGGTGGTGATTCAACGATGGTTAAATGAAGAAACTAAAGCTTGTATTAAAAGAAAGAAAGTGGCTTCAGATGAATTCCAGACTTTGTAGAAACGTCAGAATTCTGAAACAACTGGTTTGCATCAGCCTGCATGGAGGAAAATCCAGCAAATCTCCCAGAGATGCCATTCGATCATAAGAACTTTTGGAACTAAAGATGCAAAATCAATTCATATTTGGAACAAGGTAATACTTTAAAACGGCAGCTGGATTGAGCTTTTATAAGTTTGATAGACCAGATATACTACATATCAGAACATCAGAAAAGAAGGGTGATAAACATATTAATCGCACTGTCGATGATGGTGTTTTATTTTTCTGTACATCCTGCAAATCTAGAAGCCACTGCAGATAACTGGAAGATATTAAACGTGATCCAAACGTTTACAAAAATAAGAAAAGATAATGTGGATAACTGTTGACGAATGAACTTGACATCGACATCGAACATTACAGAGCCGTACAGGCTCTTTGGCCCTCGATGTTGAGCCGACCTGTCAAACCAATCTGATGCCCACCTAAACTACACTATACCATGTGCGTTCATATGCTTATCCAATGACGACTTAAATGTACTTAAAATTGGCGAATCTACTACCGTTGCAGGCAAATTATTCCATATCCTTTCTAGTCTCTGTGTGGAACCTGTTGGAATCCATCATTAAGGATGATTTATAGGATATTTAGAAAGTAACGGCAACGTTGGAGAGAATCAGTCTGTCTTTCTGGCAGAGAAATCATACTTGAAAAAATTAAGAATTAATTGAAGTTGTTTGTTGCAGCATAGACAGTGTCGACACAGTGGAAGTGGAATATTTGGATTTTCAGGAGGCTTTCTATAAGATCTTACATGGTGAGTTCGCAAATGCAATAAAGGTAAAGGGTGTTTGGCGAAATACATGTAAATGGAAAGTTAAAGTTAGGTTTGCCTTCACTGAATGAAATGGAAATGTAGAAATAAATATATCATGAAGCACTTGTATAGAGTCTTGGTGAAACTGTACCTAGAATATTGTGTACAGTTTTCATGTCCCAAAATCAGAAAATGCATACTGACCACAAAGGAACTTTAATGAATATTCCTCATGTTCGACCCTCAGATGGCGAGATTATCTGATGAAGATACTCGCTTGTGACCTATAGAGTTTCGAAGAACAAGTGAAACTTACGAAAGTCACAAAGCATATGACATGATGGAAGTAAATAGAATGTTTCTCTCACTGTCTAGTCTTTATTCAAGGAAAAAATTCAAGATAAGTATGCAATAAAGAGGAAATTCTTCATTTTGAGGAAACCGCCGAAGACATTAACGGAAACCTAGTCACAGACAAGATTAACGAGAATCCCCAGATATTCGACACGCTTCTGAAGTGGAACACAATAAGCAAGGACTCATTAATGACTTGCCATGTTGCATCGAAATTCAAGTTCATGGCAAGAGACAGAGGGTGATTGTAGAATGCTGTTTGTGTGACTGGAGAACCGTGTCCCCATCTCCACCACCGGAATCAGTGCTATGTTCCTTATTATTGGTGATATTCATAACTGATGCAGATGTACATGTTGGGGGGCGTCCGAGCGGTGTGTGGCCAATGTGAACACTAAGTTTCAGTTTGCCACAAATATTTGCCGACTGGCTGACAGTGAAGAGGAAGGTCTTACTTTACAAGAAGGCATAGATGGAATAGTAAGATGGGCAGATCAATGGTGGAAGGAATGGAACCCTGATAAATATGAGGTGGTGTATTTTCGTAAAAGGAACCAGACAGGGGAAAACTCAATGAATGGCAGCAAACTGGGAAGTTCAGGGGTGCTTCTCCAAAGGTGCCTCAATGCAACTGGGCAGGGTAAAAGATGAGTTGAGAAGGCAGCAGCGACCGTGGTGATAGCGATTCATTTAGTGAGACATAGATTACAAAAGCTCGACAGATCTTTGTTTCGGCCATAGATGGGATACGGTGCAGTTCTAAGTGCCACATTACAGGAAGAATATGATTGCATGGGTGGGGTGCAGAGGAGATTCACCCAGTGTGTTCCCTAGGCTGGAGCCTAACAGCTATGAAGACAAGTTGGATAAGTTCTGATTTTCTGCTATGGAATAGGTAAGGCAGAGGGGGTTGTGTTTCAGAAAGATAAGATTACGAATCCCATGGAGACTGTGGATATACAGGTGTTGTTTGTTTAGGCAGAGGGTCAACAATAAGGGAACACACTTTGAAAGTGAAAGTTTTGAGATTTGGAGACGATTTGTGAATTTGTTTTCATGCGGAGGTTGTTGGAATCTGAAATGTATTTTCTGAGAGGGTAGTTGAGAAGCGTGACCTCACAACCGTTAAGAATTAGTTGGATGAGCACTTCAAGTGCCATAACATTCCTGGCTACGGGTCTCGTGATGGAAAATGGGACGAATGTAGACCATGCCGGATTACTGATTGTGCAGTGTCGATGCTTCTCTGATTGAGCAAGGTCAATCGTTGAGCAGCTCATGACAGAATATGCTGTGATTCCGGAGAATATATTAACAATGGTTGAAGAAGTTAACTCGAATGCCTTATAAACAGTATGTCGATGTCAATGGAAATATAAAGCAAGTGCAGCTTCTGTCGTCTGAAAGCAGAGAATGGAGAACAAGGAAATGGCAGAACCACGAAGTTATTGTGCCTTCAGTTCTGCCTTCCAGCACAATATTTTTAAAAAATCTTCCCAGAAAACTGACAAGCCTAAGGGTTAGGTAGGATGGGCATTGAGTGCTTCTCCTTGGATGGTGAAGGCTAAAATAGGGGACATAGCATCAATTGAGGGGTGATAGGTTTTTGACAGATGTTATGGGTAGTTCCCTGCCTGCAACAGTAGTACAGTCGCCGACGTTAAGGGCCTTTAAATGGGCATTGGCCATTCATATGGAGCACAATGGAACTGAGTAGTACAGATGGGCATCAGATTATGTTCACTAAACGGTGCAATATCGAAATCCGAAGGCCCTGTATTGCGTTGTAACGTCCTGTGATCTATGTTCTATGTTCTATGTTTTAAGCTGGTGGGAAAAGGGAAGACAATGAAATTAGTAAATGCATGGTTTCGGAGAAATTATTGGGATTGAAAGTATTGGACAGAGACAAGGTCAACATAGAATTAGGAAATGGGAATTATATTTGAGAAAATTACAGGCTGATATATTATGGAGAAGCAACTGGTGCAAGTTGTTGGGATCTTCAGAAAGAATTTTCGTAAATCCCGAAGCCGAGTGTGCGAAATAAAATCTTGTCGGATTGGGGCTCACTTGTGGATATAGTCTTAGAATGGGACAGCTGGCAGGAAACAGTGAGTCAAAGTTTTCGATTTTGAGTTTCTTACCACGTGTATTTTTCAGGAAAATATCACTGACAAGATTTTATAGCGATTCATTTAGTGAGACATAGATTACAAAAGTTAGACAGATCTTTGTTTCGGCCATAGATGGGGGATACGGTGCAGTTCTAAGTGCCACATTACAGGAAGAATATGATTGCATGGGTGGGGCTGCAGAGGAGATTCACCCAGTGTGTTCCCTAGGCTGGAGCCTAACAGCTATGAAGACAAGTTGGATAAGTTCTGATTTTCTGCAATGGAATAGGTAAGGCAGAGGGGGTTGTGTTTCAGAAAGATAAGATTACGAATCCCATGGAGACTGTGGATATATAGGTGTTGTTTGTTTAGGCAGAGGGTCAACAATAAGGGAACACACTTTGAAAGTGAAAGTTTTGAGTTCTGGAGACGATTTGTGAATTTGTTTTCACGCGGAGGTTGTTGGAATCTGAAATGCATTTTCTGAGAGGGTAGTTGAGAAGCGTGACCTCACAACCGTTAAGAATTAGTTGGATGAGCACTTCAAGTGCCATAACATTCCTGGCTACGGGTCTCGTGATGGAAAATGGGACGAATGTAGACCATGCCGGATTACTGATTGTGCAGTGTCGATGCTTCTCTGATTGAGCAAGGTCAATCGTTGAGCAGCTCATGACAGAATATGCTGTGATTCCGGAGAATATATTAACAATGGTTGAAGAAATTAACTCGAATGCCTTATAAACAGTATGTCGATGTCAATGGAAATATAAAGCAAGTGCAGCTTCTGTCGTCTGAAAGCAGAGAATGGAGAACAAGGAAATGGCAGAACCACGAAGTTATTGTGCCTTCACTTCTGCCTTCCAGCACAATATTTTTAAAAAAATCTTCCCAGAAAACTGGCAAGCCTAAGGGTTAGGTAGGATGGGCATTGAGTGCTTCTCCTTGGATGGTGAAGGCTAAAATAGGGGACATAGCATCAATTGAGGGGTGATAGGTTTTTGACAGATGTTATGGGTAGTTCCCTGCCTGCAACAGTAGTACAGTCGCCGACGTTAAGGGCATTTAAATGGGTATTGGCCATTCATATGGAGCATAATGGAACTGAGTAGTACAGATGGGCATCAGATTATGTTCACTGAACGGTGCAATATCGAAATCCGAAGGCCCTGTATTGCGCTGTAACGTCCTGTGATCTATGTTCTATGTTCTATGTTTTAAGCTGGTGGGAAAAGGGAAGAGAATGAAATTAGTAAATGCATGGTTTCGGAGAAATTATTGGGATTGAAAGTATTGGACAGAGACAAGGTCAACATAGAATTACGAAATGGGAATTATATTTGAGAAAATTACAGGCTGATATATTATGGAGAAGCAACCGGTGCAAGTTGTTGGGATCTTCAGAAAGAATTTTCATAAATCCCGAAGCCGAGTGTACGAAATAAAATCTTGTCGGATTGGGGCTCACTTGTGGATATAGTCTTAGAATGGGACAGCTGGCAGGAAACAGTGAGTCAAAGTTTTAGATTTTGAGTTTCTTACCACATGTATTTTTCAGGAAAATATCACTGACAAGATTTTACAAAACCTCGCTATTTTGCATAATTTAAGAAAATGGAGCAAACAACAGATATAGAGTTAGGAAACTCCATGGGCACTGAGGCAGCTCCTCCATATCGATGACACCTGCAACGCCATCCCTCCATAGCAGTTTCATCACCATCTACACCGAACCTTCCCAATATCGTCCGTGCTGATCCACAAGTGCCATCTTTGCCGCTGAACTATTACTCCTCCATCAATGCATCATCTCCCCTGTGCCGGACCCTCCAATGTCAGAGACATGTCGCTTACACTGGGCCCACCATATCGACGTTTCGATGACGCCCTTCCACCATCTGCTTAATCACTTCCAGCGCAGGGTGCAGGCCAAAACGAACTCTCCGATCCTGAGGCATCATCAACTTCTCCTGGACCCAATCTCACGAATTTCCCCTCCGCCGATGTAGCTGCTGCTGATTCCAGGTCGTGTGCTTGCTCTGGAAATGTAAGGAGGGACTCAATCTCCTACGCAGTGGGTCCAAATCGACGTCCGTTCCCTGGGCCCTGGTTCAAAGCACTTAATGTCCACGACCTGAGTCCGTTCAAAATCCCTGTGTTAGGCTCTTGCCACTGTAGGTGCTATCCAAGCTACAAGGTCAGTAAGTTACAGAGAGAAAGGAGAGCGGGAGAAAGTTAGAAAAAGAAAAAAAAATGTCAGAGCGGACAAAGTCCAACAAAGGAGACCTTGGAACAGAAACACCAAAATAAAGGATCCTGTTATGAGCGACGAAGCCTCGTGGACCAACAGAGGAATAGGGCCTTGTGACCCAGTTTTTCCTAATACACATCAAATATTTGGTTGCGAGAATCAAATGCAATATCTGAAGTATTCTGACAGTACTAAACGATGCCAGATTGTGAGTGGCTGAAGACGTGAAAAATCTCCAAGGTGATTGAGATAAATGGAATGAATGGGCAAACACGTGGCAGGTGAAGAGCGATGTGGCAGATGTTACGTTGTGCACTTTGGGGACAATATAGAGCGGCAGACTACCATTTGAAAACGGATTGATTAGAAATATTAGTCTCGAAAAGATCTTATGCTCCCTGCAGCTTTACCGGTCCTCAGTGACATCCTCTCTCGATCACTGTGCAGTATTGCGTGCAGTTTTGGTCTCCTTACCTAATAAAGAAAAAAAAAATTGCAATAACAGAATAATGCATTGTCCAGAGTATCCTTATATCTCAAAATCTCAAGTCTTAATTCCATCATTTGAAATAGTTATAACATCATTCCGGTAATAGGTCTACAGGAATTGTACTCAGTACTCCAAACGTGACCTTATCATTCTGGTATCATTCAATGCTTTGTCCAATGAAGGTGAGTGTGTCTAATGCCTTTTAAACTGCCCTGTTTACCTGTGATTGTCTTTGAAGGAACTACCGAACTGCATCGCTGGATGTCTGTGTTTGACAACTCTCTCCAGAGCCCTATTGTTAACTGTAACTCCTGCCCTGGTTTGTCTGACAAAATGCAACCTCTCACATTTGTCTGCTTCAGTCTCTATCGATCATTCCTCGGCCTACTGTCCCAGTTGATCAAGATCTCATTATTCTCTTAATTGACTATATTCATTGTCCACGATTTTGGTGTCGTCTATAAACGGTCTACTGTTATTCCTGTTTTCTCATCCAAATCATTTCTGAAAATAATAAACAACACTGTCCGAGCAAAACGTCTTCTGGTATACCGCTGATCACCGGCCTCCAGGCAGAACAATAATTCAATCCGAACACCCTCTGTCTCCTACTGTCAAGCCAATTTTTTATCTAATTGTTTCGCTCTCCCTCTGATCTAAACTCATTAACCAGTATACTACCTGGAACCTTGTTGGTTGACGACAACGTCTGCTGCTTTTCTGTCATCTATCTCATTGGTCATCTCTTGAATAATTTTAATCAAGTTGGTGAGATCAGTTTAACCAAATGCAAACATGTACTGACTATCCAAAAGCAATCCTTGCATTTCCGAATGCCTGATGATCCTGTCTCTCAGAATCTCCTGCAAACACTTTCCCAACCCTGACATCAGACTCACATGATTGTAATTACTCCGCTTTCCTTGCAATCTTTGAAAACGTAATGTCAAAACATTAGCTGTCTTCCAGTCCTCTCGCACCTCACCGGTGGCTGTAAATCATACAAATAAAATTAACAGAACTGAGGATGCTATTAATCACAAACAAAATTAGAAGTTGCTGGAAAAGCTCAGCAGGCTGGCAAAATCTGTGCAGAGCAATCAGAGCTAACGTTTCAGATCCATTGACACTTCCTCTGAACTCTGTGAATCATAGAAATTTCTCAGCTCGTGGTCCTGCAATTTCTTCCCCAGCATCCCACAATGACCTTGGATAGATTTGAACGGGTCCTGGGTATTTATCTGTGGTTATACATTTCAAAAACTCCAGCACTTCCTCCTCTGTCATGTGGCCTCTTTTCAAAACATCATGACATGGATTTATTGACCCGAGTTCCCTAGCTTCCATGTCATTCTTCACAGTAAGTACTGACATGATATATTCCTGTAGGATCTCAGACATATATCAGGAACAGGCTGTCATGCGTCACATTTGGATAGGTAGATTCCTTGTGAAGAATGTGAACCCAACATGGCCAGTCACTTATAAACTGTGTTGTTGAACAGATAAATGTGCTTCTTTGTGTTTTTTTTTCCCTTTTTACAGATATCTCTATAATTTTTTATATTTTAACTTTGTATTCTTTATTTTTCTGCTCAGCAAGAGGATTCTGTCCCTGGGGCGGGGTGGAGGGGTACTTTTTACCCTAAGACTGCATCATATGTGATGACTTGTAAAATCTTCGCTCTCCTCATGGGAATACATTTGACAATAAACCTAACAAGCCTCGTTCATCTCTATGTGGGTCCAAACGTAGATTGATTTCCGTTTTTAAGGGGCCCTAAATTCTTCTTAATTGCTCTTTTGCGCTTAATATCCTTGAAGAATCCCTTTCGATTCTCTTTAACCCTGTTCATCAAATCTATCTCATGTTCCCTACATTCCTTCCAGGTTTGCCTCGGAAGTGCACTGCTGTAACCCATATGCTCCTCAAAGGACTCACTGCATCCCAGAAGCCCAAACCTGACGTAGACCTTGTTCGAGTTTCTTGACCAGAGCCTCAAAGTCCCTATTCATGAAGTGTTCCCTACTACTGCGAGCACTGCCTTTCACATTTAGAAGAACATGCTGTCCCAGAACTCTGATTAACTGGCTATTGAAAGATTTCCACTTGCCTGACGTCGGTCGAATTATGTCTAGCTGACCCCAATAGATGTTTTTAAAGATCCTGCCGAATATATCAGAAGTAATCTTGCTCCAATTTATAATGTTAACTAGTGGACCAGACCGATCCTCCTCCAGAACTATTTTCTAATTAATGGAATTTTAGTCACTGCTCCCGAAATGCTCCCACTCGATCAAGTCAGTCACTTGCACTGCCTTATTTCCCAATAGGAAATAAAGGTGAGGCCTATATCAGATCTGTCATGATCACATTGAATGCCAAGGCAGGGATGATGGGCCGAATGTTTGCATTTCCCTGAATGTTCATAGTTGTGTGTTTGTGTGCGTTTGTCTTTGTGTTTCAGTGTGTCCTTTAGCGTATTAATGTGAGTATCTCTGCATCTGCATCTCTGATCATTTGGGTTTCTGTTGGTTTGGGAGTGAATCCATTGACATGAGGATCTGAACGTCCCTCCTCAATGTCACATTCTCTCTACAACTCCCTCTCCTTCTGGAGTTTAAAGTGATGTCATGCCACCTTCTGCAAGCAGACCCGCGCCTCTGCACGAGAAGCAGCTTTGTTTGGAAAATGTATCAAATACATTGATTCTCTCACATTTAAATTGAATTAGCGTCACTGTCACGCGCACTGCAATGAATGGAGTGGAAGTTTTACAGTGTCTTCACATCTGGCAACATCTTAGGTGCAAGGTAGCTAGATACAATATCTGAAGTATTTGGTCCAAAATGAAAAGAATAATAAATGGAATTCCTGCTGAAGAAAAAAAAAGAAAATCAAAGAACATGCATGATTTAAAGTCGCTTCACGCCAGTCTGCGTCAGAACGGAGTCTACTGACTGCACTGGACCCAGTCTTCAAAATGTGCCAGGCTCAGTCTCCAGAATGCACTGGGCCCATCCGACATACCGCACCAGGCACAGTCTCTTGACTGCACTGCCTCCAGTCTGTATACATTACCAGACCCAGAGTCCAGACCATACCGTGAAGAATATCCACACCGCACCTGTTCAGTCCCCCAGACCACATTTGCCCAAGTCTCCACTCCACGACGGGTACATTGTCCAGATCACGCTAGGCCAATTCTCCAGACTGCACTCGGCCTTGTCTGCAGAGCAAACCAGGCTCAGTCTCCAGACCGCACCAGGCCCAATCTCTTCATGCTGACCAGATATCCACTCCAGGCTGATAGATAAATTCACTGCTGTGGTCAGTATAGCAACCGGTGCTGAACAGATATCTGGTCCTTGGTTACGGATCAATGTACTGCTGTGATATGGAGGGAAATACACACTCGGCAGATTGCTGGTTTGGAACGAGCAGATCTTGATCTACATAGTGCACTCTGTTGAAAATTTCATTCCTCTAGCTTATGGTGT
>NW_025208804.1:12554-15273 GCF_004010195.1 Chiloscyllium plagiosum | reverse complement strand
AGAGACCGTGTGATGGGAGGGCAGTGTGATGGGAGAGACCGTGTGATGGGAGGGCAGTGAGATGGGAGAGCAGCTGAACTGGTTGATCAGAGATTGCCCTATCTCCCTGGGCTTTTCCATCTCTGCACCAACCTCTCAGTATTCGCTCTTACTGGGAGGATAGCGGACTGCTCTGAAATTTGACCAGAGTGCAATAGCATTCATGTCTGAACCTTTACCCCTTTCATCGATCTGCAGTGCACACACACACTACTGATTGGGAACACTAACAATGCAATCAAAGAATTCTCCCGTTGCCCCAGGATTTTGCCTTGTGTTGTGATCTCACGACCTGACCCTTTCAGGGATGCATTACAACCTTGCTACCTTTTGTGTAATTTCCTCCAAATGAATCAGGCAGAGACAGTGTCAGGATTGAGGTAACACGACACCTCACTGCGTTTTAATCTTCTTTTCTCAGCACAATGATTTTTTTTTTATAATAAAGCAATCATTCTTCAGTCTGAAAATCATCAGTCACTCCCAGGTTGAAGTTCTGCTCGATGCAATCCTTTATTCAGACAATCACTATACTCCGAGCTGGCCAAGTGCCAGCTGGTTCCTGTAGAGTCAGGATCCTTGCTGCTGACTCTTGTACCAGTACACTCTGTAATATCGTGCCCAGGATTCATTCCCCCAATGCCCCCCAGCTCCATTTTCACATCTTTCTGTCTTTGTTAGCTCCTGGCCCCGCAACGGTGAAGGTGATGCACCCCCTGGGCTGTTGGATCCGTTAACTCCCGCAGCAATTGGTTTAAGAACCAGAAGACCATGAGAAACAGGAGCAGGAGTAGGCCATTCGGCCCCCACGAGCCTGCTTCACCATTCAATAGGATCATGGCTGATCAAACAGTCCTCACTGTCCTGTCCGTTTCCTGTTCCCTTGATTTCCCTCCTGCTCAAGAATCTCTCGATCTCAGCCTTAAATGCACACCAAGGCTCTGCCCCCACAGCTCTCTGTGGCAAGGAGTTCCACAGACTCCCAACCCTCTGAGAGAAGACATTCCTACCCAGCTCCGTCTGAAATTGGTGCCTCTTTATTCTGAGACCTTCAGGGAAGGAAACTGCCATCCTTACCCAGTCTGGCCTGCGTGTGACTCCAGAGCCACATCAATGGGGTTGACTCTTAACTGCCCTCTGGGTAATTAGGGATGGGTAATAAATGCTGCCCTAGCCAGTGACACACACACCCATGAATGAATAAAACAACTCTCTGATCCTAGAATGTGCCATGAGGGGAAACATCTCTCTGTGGCAAGGAGTTCCACAGACTCCCAACCCTCTGAGAGAAGACATTCCTACCCAGCTCCGTCTGAAATTGGTGCCTCTTTATTCTGAGACTATGTCCTTCAGGGAAGGAAACTGCCATCCTTACCCAGTCTGGCCTGCGTGTGACTCCAGACCCACAGCTAATGTGGTTGACTCTTACCTGCCCTCTGGGTAATTAGGGATGGGTAATAAATGCTGCCCTAGCCAGTGACACACACAGCCCATGAATGAATAAAACAACTCTCTGATCCGAGAATGTGCCATGAGGGGAAACATCCTCCCAGCATTGACCCTGTCAAACCCCTTCACAATCCAATACGTTTCAATGAAATCACCCTTTGTTGTTCTCAACTCCAGTGAGTAGAGTCCCAGCCTGTTTCGCCTTTGCTCAGCCCCTCCATAAGACTACCCCTCCAGATAACAGATCATCCTGGTTTTTCTGGTGATTCTCCCTCAGCATGTCCTTTCTGCTCTGAATTTGTGTCTGACCTTCTGAGGATGTGCCTTTGTTTAATCTAGTTTCTGCACAAAGGGTTCTCCGTGAGATCAGTAATGATTTCTCCACAGCCCATGCTGTCTGGAGTGGGTTTCTCCTGAGGGAAGCCCATTTGCCTCTTCCAGTGCCTCCAGCTCCACCATGGCTGACCATTTCAGTGACTCCCCCACAGCTTTTGAAATGGCCTCCTCTTTCAGCAGCCAATGGGTTCCTTCAGTGGGGGACAACGGGGCCCTTTGCCTAAATAGGAGCAGGAGAGGGCCACTCGGCCCTTCAAGCCTGCTCCACCTTTCAATAGGGTCATGGCTGAGCAGCCAACTCCTTCCCTTACTCCCGAAGCCCCAATACCCTTCGATCCCTTCACTATAAGAACTAGATGTGACTCCCTTTGTGAAAACATTCAATGTTTTAGCCTCAATCACCTTCCCTGGCAGAGAATTCCCCAGGCTCCCCACTCTCTGGTCAAAGACATTTCTCCTCATCTCAGTCCGGCATGTCCCACCCTGTATTGTTAGGCTGTCACGCCTGGTTCTAGAGTCCCTGGTCATCAGTAACACCCTTCCTGCATTAACCATGTCTTGTCCTGTTTGAATTTTAGTGGTTTCTGTGAGATCGCCATGCCCCTGCATCCCACCCTCCAGTGGGTAGAGTCTTAACCAATCTAGTTGCTCTTTGTGTGTCAGTCCGGTGGTGCCAGGGAGCTGTCTGGTAAACCTTTGCTGCATTCCGTCCATAGCCTGATCACCTGTCCTTGGACAAGGAGACCCAACTACCCACAATGTTCCAGGTGTGGTCTAACCGAGGCCCTGTATACTTGCAGCAAGATATCCTATAACCAATGGTCCCATTCCCCCTTGTCCCATCAATGATCTCTCAGGGTTGAGGGGGCTCGCTTCCTCTCTGATTGGAAATGGC
>NW_025208804.1:5279-11231 GCF_004010195.1 Chiloscyllium plagiosum | reverse complement strand
CATCAGCCATGATTGAAAGGCGGAGTGGACTTGATGGGCCGAATGGCCTTACTTCCACTCCTATTTCTTATGGCCTTATGTTATGACACATCTCTGGAGGAAGTGGAGCTTTGAACCTGGGTCTCTCGGACCACATGTGCCCCTAAATGTAGATGTCAAATATTTAGAACAGTGGGGTTGGAGATAATTTCTTTTTAACTCAGCAGGTGGTAAGGCACAGCTGAATGTATTGGGGAGATGGATGGAGTAAAGCAGGACTGATGAGGAGGAATGGGAACAGTGTGCACACACAAAACAGAAGAGATACATTTACACAGACCAAGCAAGCTGAATGACCTATTTAATTGTGATCTCGAGATACTTCAGCGCACTGCACTGAAAAATCATCAAAACACCATCATTCCACAATCTTGAATTTATCTTTCACACATAATGGACTATTTCTAACAGAAGTGCCCAGCTCCCTTTGATAACTGGAGTTTTTTTCTACATGGCCACTGGGTGTAGCTTTCTCGAGCTGTGTCCTCTATTTACATAATGATGATATTGGATCAGAGGATTCGGAATACATTACTGCCACCTCTTTCACAATTCTGAAGTGTTCAGTCATTATGGTCATAAGAAAATAAGAACTAGCAACAGGCGGAGGCCTTTCAGCCCCTCAAACCTGCTCTGCCATTTAATACAAACATGGCTGATCTCATCTCAGCCTCAACTCCATTTTCCTGCCCGCTCTGTGACCCTTCATTTACAATCATTAGCTCTGTTTCCCATTCTTCTGTTTTTATTTGCACTGGCTTTTGCAATCATTACTTTTCACATTTATATTTTCTCTAAAAGCACTTTCTCAGTGCTCTGTTTGCCCTGTTATGATCAGTTTTATCCCTGCTTGGAAATCTGGTCTCTTAGTTGCTTACTCTCCTCTGTTTCCCATCCTATCATAGACGTCTCATTGTATTAAAAACCAAAAGAACTGCAGATGCTGTAAATCAGAAAGATTAGAATTCCCACAGTGTAGAAAGAGGCCCTTCGGCCCAACAAGTCCACATTGACCCTCTGAAGAGTAACCAACCCAGACCCATTTCCCTCTGATGCACCTAACACTACGGGCAATTTAGCATGGCCAATTCACCTGACCTACACATCTTTGGACAGTGGGAGGAAACCGGAGCACCCGGAGGAAACCCACGCAGAATGTACAAACTCCACACAGTCGCCCCAGGATGGAATCGAACCCGGGTCCCTGGTGCTGGGAGACAGCAGTGCTAACTACTGAGCCGCTGCGCTACCCCAAAAAAAGAAGTTGCTGGAAAAGCTCAGCAGGTCTGGCAGCATTTGTGGAGAGAATCAGAGAATCGTTGGACTGGCATATGGACGTACATGGAATAGTGTGGGTGGGATGGACTTCAGATTAGTATGACAGGCCTGTACTACACTGTAATATTCTATGTTCTATGTTACCGTTTCAGGTTATAGAGTCATACATGGAATCATACAGCATGGAAACAGACCCTTCAGTCTAACCAGTCCATGCTGCGTCACCCTTCCTCATTGTATTAAAATAATGTTGTGCCGACCTGTGGGACCAATCTGAAGCCCATCTATCCTACACTATTCCATTCTCATCCACATGCCTATCCAATGCCCATTTAAATGCCCTTAAAGTTGTCAAGTCTACTACTGTTGCAGACAGTGAATTCCACACCCTTACTACTCTCTGAGTAAAGAAACTACCTCTGACATCTATCCTACACCTATCACCCCTCAATGTAAAGCTATGTCCCCTCATGCCAGCCATCACCAACTGAGGAAAAAGGCTCTCCCTATCCACCCTATCTAGCCCTCTGATGATCTTATATGTCTCAGTTAACTCATCTCTCAAACCTTCTTCTCTCTAATGAAAACAGCCTCAAGTCCCTCAGCCTTTCCTCATTGTTCTTTCTGTTGTGTAGGGGCTTCAGGACTCTTGCAGCAACCTTGTAATGATGTCAACGGGTTGCACCTCAATGGGCATAAATAGCACAGTGTGGGTGGAGTTAATTAGAACAGATAAAATAGAAAGGGAGGAACACCCAGTGGAATAGATTAACTAGAATTAAGTGATAGAGTTCATGGAATAGCTTTGAAATAATGGAGCAGTAAGATTAGTGCCTGGTATATTTCTGATTGGTATATAGTTAGTTTTTATATGTAACACACAGTGTTAGAAATAATCCCAAACTTGAAGGCACTTCTTAGATTTCCCTCCTCCTTGACCAGTCTTGAACCCAGACTCTTAGATATATGTGTAGAGGTGAGACCTTAACATTCTGTCCTCCTTCCACTCCTTTCTGTGTTGTACTGTGAGGTGCTCCCCCTTCTGCTGGTAAACCTGAAGTATTGAATATTTCCCCCCTCCGCAGATCCTGTCAGACTATTTGGGGCAGCATGGTGACTCAGTGGTTAGCACTACAGCCTCACAGCACCAAGGTCCCAGGTTCGATTCCAGCCTCGGGTGACTGTCTGTGTGGAGGTTTTTCCTCCCACAATCCAAAGACGTGCAGGTCAGGTTAAATTGCCCGTAAAAGTTAGGAGCGTTAGTCAGAGGGAAATGGGTCTGTGTGGGTTACTCTTCGGAGGGTCGGTGTGGACTGGTTGGGCCGAAGGGCTTGTTTCCACACTGTAGGGAATCTAATCTAATCTATTTCCAGCACTGCCTGTTTAAATGTTCCATTTCCTGTGTCCGCAGTTCATTACACTCGTACAGTATGGATATAAATTGCAACATTTAATCTGTAATGTGGAACCCAGTCAACTGCAAAGAAACTGAGTGAACCTTTTCCAATTGGGAGGTTATGTGTTTGACTGCACGGTTCCAGCCAGATGGCAGTGAGAGACACTGCTGACAAGATGAAGCACCATTATATACACACACTCGCCACTGGGCAGACTCATTCCAAATGGGTTACCATAGAGGACACTTACAAGGTGACCACGTGGCATGTTGGAGTTTACATTTGCTCCAATTCTGCCTGTTTTCACTCACTCAATCACACGGAAACTAGGACAAGTCTGAGATGGGAAGGCCATCATTTCCCATCGTCACACATTGAAATATAATCATCACAACAGCCTCAGTGCATTTGTATGTCGTTGCTCAGCCTGCTTACACAGAGCTCTGTGCCGACGGGGGACTTGAATCCAGACCTCTTACCCCAGAGGTAGGGACAATACCACGGGAACACCGCCACATTGTGAGGGCATTAAAGCATTTAACTGTAGCTTTCAGAAGTAGCTAATCGAAGATGATGGAATAATGGGGAACTTTGCATCAACGGATGTTTTGGAAAGGGTTTTGTTTCTTGAGTCACAGCCGGGGATATTTTCCTACATTCACTCATGCCCATGAGGAAGTTGCAAGGATATAAAACCTGGCAGAGAAATAAGGAGCTCTTTACTGAGCAATGTCGATGTTTTGAATTGCTGTGACTGTGTCTGACGGCTCTATCTTCTCCCGGTCTCTCAGCCTCTCTCTGGGCTTAGCTGAGACCCTCCTGAAGGATCTCTCCATCCCCACACTCTAAACTGCGAGTGTATCTTCTGTAAACCCCCACCCCACGTTCCCCCACCCTGGTTTCCTGTAATATTGACCACACTTCAAACCTATTGGCTGCCCAATGCCTTGAGACATCCATCACAGCAGGTACAACATAAATGCAGATCTGTCGCTCTCATTCCCTTCCACTGTTGGCCTGTCCCTAACACAGCATTAGGTCATCTCTACACCTTAGTTACAGTCACCCTCATGGCTGTTAGACACTTGGGACTCTGTGCCAGACTCTTCTGTTAGGACTAAAAAACAGTACAGCACAGGAACAGGCCCTTCGGCCCTCCAAGCCTGCACCAACACAATTTGCCCTGCCATACTAAAACTGTCTCCAGTTACAGGATCCGTATCCCTCTATTCCCTTCCTATTCATGTATCCGTCCAGGTGTTTCAGGAATGCTGAACTGAAGAGGGCTGAGTTAGGTGACCAGCCATGATCATATTGAATGGTGAGGTAGGATCAAAGGGCCAAATGGCCTACTCCTGCTCTTATTTTCTATGTAATGTGTTTTTGCTTGTAACGTCAAATTGACTTACTTGTTGCCTAGTGCAGTGCACATGGGGTTAATAGCTGCAACTTCTGCAAATCGTATTGTATCCAAATAAGTCAACCTCGAGAGTGGGCTCCTCCAATGTGCCAAGTATATACAACAACATGGTGGCAAAATGAGGTTGTCTTATTTGCCAGAAGAACTTATGCACTGTGATTTACGGTAATAGCCAGCCTGCACAGATATTCAGAATGCTGAGCCTGGGGAACATCTATAGGAAAACCAGGTCATTCCACCCTTCAAAGCTGTTCTATCATTCAATTAAATTGATCTAGATGTTGTTCACAGATCACTGTCATACTCTTTAATATCAAACAAGAAATCCACACTGCTCAGTTTTTAAATTTTCACTTCATCTCCTGTCGGAGGGATATAAAAGATTCCAAACCACCCCTTCGAGAGGTGCTATGTACCACAGAGTCCCCAAAGTGTAGAAAGATACAATTCAGTCCATGGAGTCTTCACCAACTCTCCATCCACATTTACCATGAACTACCCACCTAACCTGCACATCCCTGGACTCTATGGGAAATTACTCACAGGAATCAGAGAATCCACACAGTGTGGAAGCAGACTATTCCCTCTGAAGAACATTCCATGTAGAACCACCCCATCCCTGCATTTCCCATGGCTAACCCACCTAGCCTGCACATCTCTGGACACTATGGGCAATTTAGCATGGCCGATTCACCCTAACCTACACATCTCTGGAGTGTGGGATAAAACCCATGCAGATCGAGGGAGGACATGCAAATTCCACACAGCCAAGGCTGGGATCGAACCCAGGCCCCTGGCGCTGTGAGGCAGCAGTGCTAACCACTGAGCCACCCTCGAAGCAGGGGTTTTTATCCCCTCCAATCCTGGCCAATATCGATTGGTCCGAACAGATACCCACAGCAATCGATTAGATCAATAGGTGAGCTCCTGCAAAGTGAGGCCTACTTCCCAGCTTTCTGGAGCCTGCTGCTGATGAACACAGGAATTGTAAGGAATAGGGGCAAGAGGAGGCCGTTCAGCCCCTCAAGCCCGTCCCACAGTGCAGCTGGGTACATAGCGATCAGCTTCCAGGCAATCGGTTCCAAAGCCGGCTTTGAATCTTTGACCGAAATGTTGTCTTGTGTTAAACTGGGCCAAGGTGGACAGACATGGATTTGGCCTGATTTAACACTGGACAACATTTGGCTCTTCAAAAGCTCTTTAGCATCTGGTGTTGCTGCCAAGAGTTGTCCACTTTGTGATTGAAGAGCACTCACAGGCTCTCATTAACACTCCTGGACAATGACTACTCACAAAGTGTAAGTGGAGATCCAGCTGCTTAGCTTTCCACAGTGCCATAGACTGCATTGAGAGAAAGTGACAGAGTCATGATGTTTTAGGAGGCAATTTCCCCTGATCTTTATCAGGCCCGAGAGGAGCAGTGTGTAACACTCCTTAGAAAGCTCAGGTACAGTGATCATACTGCTACTCTCTCTCTCTCTCTCTCTGTCTCTCTCTGTACGGGATTACAGAATCGGTGTCATCCACTTAGAGAGTGGAACTTAAAAACACAATTACCATGCTGGCCTCTCCCTCACGGTTTCTGTGTTTGACATCAGCACCACATTTCAACCTCATTCTCCTCATAAGCAGCAGATGATGGGCTTTTACCCGAAATGTCAATTCTCCTGCTCCTCGGATGCTGCCTGACCGGCTGTGCTTTTCCAGGACCACGTCTCTCAGGTGACTGGGACAGAACAGAGTTCAATACTGGCCACCTCACAAACCCTCCTCTGTTTGTCATCCACACGCTGCTTCATGAGAGGCGGGGGGGGGGGG
>NW_025208804.1:0-2720 GCF_004010195.1 Chiloscyllium plagiosum | reverse complement strand
TCCGTCCTTCTTGTACAGGTCACTTCTACCCCAAAAGAAATTCCAATGGTCCAAATATGTGAATCCTTCTCCCATACACCAGCTCCTCAGCCATGCATTCATCTGTTCTGTCCTCTATTCCTGCCCTCACTAGCTCGTAGCACTGGGAGTAATCCAGATACTACTACCCTTGAGGGCCTCCTTTTAAAATTTCTGCCTAACTCTCTGTAATCTCCCTTCAGAATCTCAACCTTTTCCCTTCCTATATCATTGGATCCAATGTGGACAATGACCTCCTGCTGGCCCCTCTCCCCCGTGAGAACATTCTGCACCCTATCTGAGACATCCTTGACCCTGGAAACAGGAAAACAACACACATATCAGTGCTTTTTCTCTGCTGGCCACAGAAATGTCTGTCTGTACCTCTGACTACAAAATCTCCTAACACAATTGATCTCTTGGAAACCGGCATATCCTTCGTTGCATTAGAGCCAGTCTCAATACCAGAAACTTGGCTTTTCGTGCTATGTTCCCCAGAGAATCCATCACCCCCTACATTTTCCAAAACAGTATATCTGTTTGAAATGGGTATATCCACAAAAGACTCCTGTACTAGCTGCCTACCTCTCTTACCCTTCCTGGAGTTAACCCATCTATGTGACTGTATCTGAGACTTTCCCCCCTACCTATAACTGCCATCCATCACATACTGTTGCTGTTGTAAATTCCTCATCGCTTCTATCTGTCTCTCCAACCGATCCACTTGATCTGATTGGATGCGGATCCAACAGCATTTATGGCAGATATAATCCGCAGTAACCCTTAAACTCTCTTTCAACTCCCACATCTGACAAGAAGTACATATCACTGCAAAGGCCATTTTTGCTCCTTCACAATCTACAGATCCAGAATAATAACACCGTCTTATTCCTCTACAAAACACTGCCCCAGGTTCAAGTAATAGCTATGGTTTATATTTTAAGTTTAATCAAGAGACTTATCTCCAAAAACATATAATCAAGAAAGAATCCACTATACTCACTACTGCAGCCTTTCTCTTGGACAGACTTAAAACAACAATTAACTTATCTGATTCTGTGCTGTGAACTTTGCCCAACAGTTCCTCCAAGATTAGTTGTGAATTTCACAGCTTGTTAACTTTCCCAGATGCACTCCGATGTCCAGCGATACACGAAATCAAACAGCAAAGGCAGTAACTGTGAAGGTTCTCTCTCTGTCCCTCTCCTGCACTGTCCTCACCATGTGCTTCCTTTGTCTGCTCTTCTCCCTTTTAAAACTGCTGTTGTTTTGATTTTTTTTTTCCAAAGTTTCTAAATTAATCTAGTCCTAATTGGCAGCATTTACTTCAT
Source organism: Chiloscyllium plagiosum (assembly GCF_004010195.1). Classification (NCBI taxonomy): domain Eukaryota; kingdom Metazoa; phylum Chordata; class Chondrichthyes; order Orectolobiformes; family Hemiscylliidae; genus Chiloscyllium; species Chiloscyllium plagiosum. The sequence continues at coordinate 1,371 of NW_025208804.1, read as the reverse complement.
ATCTCTCTAAAACCTTCCTATTCATATTCCCATCCAGATATCTTTTAAATGTTTTAATTCTACTAGCCTCCACCATTCCTCTGGCAGCTCATTCCATACATGCACCATCCTCTGTGTGAAAATGTTTCCTTTTTGGTCCCTCTTAAATCTTTCCCCACTCACCTTAAACCTATGCCCTCTAGTTCTGGACTCCCCCACCCAAGGGAAAAGACCTTGGCTATTCACATTATCCATGCTCCTCATGCTTTTATAAATTTATATAAGGTTAACCCTCAGCCTCTGATGCTCCAGGGAAAACAACCCCAGACTATCCATCCTCTCCCTATAGCTCAAACCCTCTAACCCTGGCAACATCCTTGCAAAGCTTTTCTGAACCCTTTCAAGTTTCTTTTCCTATAACAGAGTAACCAGATTTGAACACAGTATGCCAAAAATGGCCTCACCAATTTCCTGTACAGCCACAACATGACCCTCCCTCCAACTCCTATATTCCATGCACTGACCAATAAAGGCAAGAGCACCAAACACCTTGACTATCCTGTCCACCTGCAATTCCACTTTCAAGGAACTTTCAACCTGTATCCCTAGGTCTCTCTGTTCGACTTTACCATTAAGTGTGCAAGTCCTGCTCTGATTTGCCGTTCCAAAATGCAAGAACTCACATTTATCTAAATTAAACTCCATCTGCCACTCCTCGGCCCATCAGATCAAGGTCCCGTTTTGCTTTGAGATAACTTTCTTCACTGCATATTACCCTGTCAATTTTGGTGTCATCTGCAAACTTACTAACCATACCTTGTATATACAGATCCAAATCATTTATATAAATGACAAAAGGCAGTGAACTCAACACTGATCCTTGTGGCACACCGCTGGTCACAGGCCTCCAGTCTGAAAAGCAACACTCCACCACCACCTTCTGTCTACTTCCTTCAAGCCAATTTTGTATCTATACCCTGGAACATTAAGCTGCCAGTCCTGTCCATCTCTGAGCCATGTTTCTGTAATCGCTATGATATCCCAGTTCCATGTTTCCAAACATGCCCTGCATTCACCTACCTTATCTGTCAGACCTCCTGCCTTGAAATAAATTCAGTTTAATTTATCAATCTTACCTCATCCTCTGCCTCATTCTTGCCTGCCCTGGTTGTTTGACTTGCTCCTCTTCCCAATTGTACCAGCCTCACTCAGACTTATCTCTGTTCTATCTCTTTGGGTCCCATCACTTCACCTCCTCCCCCAAACCAAAATTAGTTTAAAGCCTCCCAAATAGCACTAGCAACTTGAAAAATAATTACATTTCACATTAGGGAGGACAACTTAATAATGAATAATATTGTTCTTTTTGTGAGATGGTTATGGGTGTAAACA
>NW_025208803.1:9035-15269 GCF_004010195.1 Chiloscyllium plagiosum | reverse complement strand
AAACACAGGCGTTCAGTGGATAGGCACAGACTATGTTTCAATGACGTGAATCAAAGCTGCTGAATCCCTCATCTCCAACATGGATCATTGAACTGTCAACCTTTTCTTTTCTTCCATGTGTGTGGAAGTAGTGCAAGACCGCTGCAGGATTGCATGTATAACATGGAACATGCGTCACACGCTAAAGTGAACAACAGCCCACACACACTCATTGTTTCTAAGTTTCACAATGTCAGCACTCGATACACTAGGGAGCCAAATTTCAAGGTCAGGGAAAGATACGGAGAGACAGAAATATTCGCATTAAAGATAGAAACAGATAATTAAGATAGAAATAGGCCACATTGGTTAAATATGGGGAAAAAGACAGGGCAGTGGGACTAAATGGAGCTGTGAGACCTTGGAGGGTCCAAACACAAGAATGAATAAAAACACTACCACATAAGTTGACATAATTTATTGCATCAAAATCGCAATATACATCACAGAACAAATCCAGACACCATAAATTGGGACAAGACAACAGCCCAGCGTGGAGAGCTTTGCAGACTGTGCTTAGCAAACCAAACTATCTGCCGAGCATGGGGAGCTGTGCAGACTATCCCAGTGTATTACTCAGTAAGGTGGACTATCTGCCCACCGTGGGGAGCTGTGTAGACTATCCCAGTGTATTGCTCAGTAAACTGGACTATCTGGCCAGTTTACTCGAGATGACTACAGCAACCCTGCAGTGTGGAAACAGGGCATTTCGCCCAACGAGTCCACTCTGTCCCTCCAGATAACATGCTGACCAACACACCCATACGTTACCCCAGTAACTCTACATTTCCCTTGGACAATCCACCTAACCTGCATATCCCTGGATACTGTGGGGCACTTTAGTGAGGCCACTGAACCAATCCTGTGCATTTTTAGACAGTGAGAGGAAAACCAAGCACCCGAAGGAAACCCACACAAACACGGGGAGAAATTGCAAACACTGCACAGAGAGTCGCCAAAGGGTCATTGGTGTTGCAAGGCAGTATTGTTAGCCACTTTGCCAGCTAACGACCATCAGAGAGAGTGCCTGATTTCTCCCACTTTCTCTGGGTCTATCACATCTGTTCAGATGATGTCGAATTCCAGTGTGGTGCCTCTGACAAGCCCTCCTTTACTTTCACGCCAATGTTCACATTCTAATGGTCAGGGCCTTAAGCTGTGAATGACACATTGCCTGCAAAGCTGCCCTCACCCCTTCCCCTCCTTTCCAGATTAAGTGTTCAATTAATATTGCAGCATGCAAGATAATTGCTGATCTAAAATAAAACAAAGCGCTGTATACACTTGAGATCGGTAACTAATATTGTTCTAATGAAGACTCTCCAGATTTGAAACATTGACTCTGCTCTCTTCCGACAAAGGATTGAGGGAAAGTGATGACTGCAAACGCAGTGAATTCTAAAGTGAATTCCTAATGAAAGGTTTATGACTGAAACATAGTCTTTCCTGCTCCTCGGATTCTGCCTGACCTGCTGTGCTCTGCGGGGGCCACACTTTTCGACTTTCTTCCTTCAGCTGCAACCAGACCCGTTGAGTTTTTCCTGCAAATTATTGTGTATCTAATTTCCTGTTTATAACATAAACAACATTTTCCCTGAAGTACTGCCTTCCGTGCACATCTCCCACCAGTGTTTGCTTCTCCTTCTTGGTCCTAAGCTGCAGTCAAACTATTTCTGTGTAAACTAAGCACCGTGCTGAAATGAATGGTAGATTCAGCGAGATTTGTCTTAAGGCCTTTCTTGATGTTACAAAATCTCGCTGCATTTTGTCCGAAAAACGCATGGATGAGAAAGGCTGAGAAGGATATGGGCCAAGAGCAGGTATATGGAGTGAATGTGGACTGACATTTTGGTCAGAATGGACGAGATCTGGCTGAAGGGCCTGTCTCCATGCAGTAGGATTGTACGACTGTAAATGAAAGTAGTTTGGGATCTAGATGGGGCGGGGGGCGGTTGAGAAACAATGTCATGGAAAGATATGTTCACAGGTTTCAGAATTCTGAATGTAGACATGTCGAGAGCATCTGGTAAAATAAGCCAACATTACCAGGAATGGGATATTGGTGTGAGTTCAGATGATGGAGAGTTTTGGATGAGGATTTGTTTTGCAGCTTTGTGCCTGGGAGTGGGGTCTGCAGAATCTTCGACTCTGGGCTGAATCTAACACTATTTTTTCTCAGTGTCATTTTCATTGAGTGACAGAGGGATTGTCTGTCTGAGACTGAGCTAGTTTCCTGGTGCTATCTTATCAAATTCACCTTGTTAACTACCCACCCCAGGTGTCCCTGTTATTCAATGCCAGCCGATTCCCCCACTCATCACGGTTGGAGGTACTCACCATCGCCGGAATCCCTAGATATTCTGTGATCCCTGGCACTGATGTCACAAATAAAGGACAGTGGGCAAATAATTGAGCTTTCTGAGTTGGGAGCTGCCTTGCCCTGCTTAGCCCGAGCATGGCAGATAAGACAATAGATAATAGACAATAGAGAATAGGTGCAGGAGTAGGCCATTCGGTTCTTCGAGACAGCACCAACATTCATTATGATCAAGGCTGATCATCCACAGTCAGTATCCTGTTCCTGCCTAATCCACGTAACCCTTGATTCCACCTTATTTAAGAACTCTATCCATCCATAAGGGGATAGTACAGTACAGGTTTGTCGAAAGGGGCATTGAGGTCCTGGTAAATGGGGTAGTAGAGAGGGGACCATTCTCTTCTGAAAGTGAGCCACACCACCAAGCATGGTCTGAACTCAACCACCCTGCTCAGCACAGTACCTGCGGTCTGAAGAAATGTTCAGAAATACAGGACAAGCATCAGTAACGTTCCCCGCTCTGTCAGGATAAGGGTCACCTTATTCTCTCTGCTCCCTCACACTCACTGTATATCGGTTATAGCACCTATCTCCGAACAAGGCTCATGTTCTAACATTCTCACTGTTGCAGGCAGCACCTCCCCCCTCTCTCTCTCTCTCTCTCCTCTCTCCTCTCTCTCTCCAGCCTTTGTGATGTGTGGAAAACATGAGGGAAAGGAACACTGTTTTTTGTAGTTAAAATTACATGCACACGAAATTGAAATCCATCATGAGTCCATTCAGTCCTTCAAATGTGCTCTACCATTTAATAAGCTCGCGGGTGATCTAACTGTCTCCTGTGCTCCACGTTACAGGAACTTTCAGTCATCCAGCCCCTTGGCTTCCTGTCACTGACAGGACGACACAGCCATTTTTATCCTGGTTTCTTCAAGCGTGTGTTCCTGAGGCACTTCCCATAGGGACGGACTCTCCTATCAATATGTCCCATCAGCATTCTATTTTCATGCAATAGTAAGCATGCTTCACGCAGACCAGTCAGAAACATACTGTTATTTAATAATTGTCGATACCTAAACACAATTATTATTCTGGTTATTTTGCTTGTGTCACCTTATTGTATTCTGCTCAAGATAGCATCTAAACACTTGTTTCCACAATTTCCAGCAGAGAACATTTTTATTCTCAGTTGGTACCTGAATTGTACCTCTTTCCTTGTTATGGAAGTTTCACTCTGAAACAGTTACACGGGCTCCCACTCAGGTGGCTGAATGGCTGGTTTGTGATGCAGAGGGAGGACAATAGCGCAGGTTCAATTCCCCCACAATGACAGAGGTCACCATGGAGAGGACGTTCTCTCAACCCCCAGGGCTCAATTCCACTTTCCTGCTAACCCCTCATATCCCTCAACTCGTTGATATGTCAAAAACCAATCCAGCCCATCTGTAAAAATACTCAGTGACCCAGCCTTCACAACTCTCTGGATTAGCGAAATTCAGACTTCACGACCTTCTGAAAGAAGACATTTCTTTGTATCTCAGTTTGAAATCAATATCCCTTATTCTGTTCCTGAGTTCGAGAGTCTGCCCAGATGTGGAAACGCATTCACAACATCTATCTTTTCAAGTCCCCACTCTATCCTTTACGTTTCAGTAATATCAAGCTAATTCATTTCAAGCACAATGAATAATCGCCTCACCAGTTTAGATGTATTCAATAATTCAACGCTTTGTTTCCAGGAACCTTCATACTGTATCAAACTAGTTACGCTGACTTCATGTTTCATACACAGGAACACTCCAATCCGTTTTACTGCTCCTCTGTTGGGAGTCTTCTTCATTAACTAACAGACTGCCTTTTGGTTGGCAGTGTCTTCCTCAAACTCTGATGTATATTACATTCAGCTCCCGCCGTCAAGCTATCAGAATAGACTGTAAATAACTGATGCCATCGGACTGGTATTTGTGATACCCCAGTCTTTATCATAATCCTGATTCTCCGATTTCTATGTGTTAACCACCCGTCATCCCATGTCAATACATTGTCCGTAACACTGTGAGATTCTGTCTTGTGTAAGAACATTTATTTTGTGATACCTGTGGAAGATCTCTCGAAAGCCGCATGCCTACCAGTTCCCCTTTATCAAGTCCGCATGTTACATTTTCAGGGAGCTCAGAGTAACTTTGCAGGCAAAATTTAGTTTCGCATTCACAACACCATGCGTGAAGCTTTTCTAAATGCCCTTCAATTCTTGCCTTAATAATAGATTCTAGCAGATTCCCAGTAACAATGGTTGGGCTTAATGTTTCCTGCTTTCTGTCTCATTCCTTTCTTGAAGACAGGCGCCACATTAGAGGTTTTCCAGTTTCGCTGGTATACTCCTGAAATCTAGAGAGTTATGGAATCTTTCACACAGTACCACCAGCCACTCTGCAACCACTTTCTTAAAAAAACTACTATGAATTACTGCTGACCGAACTACCCTTACTCTTATCTGTTTGTCAAAAAGCCTTGTTCCTTTTGTTAGAGACAGTTCAAAAACTTGCCTCCTATTAACATTTTGTTTATATCATTGACATGCTTACAGTGCCTTCCCCTGTGACGAACAATGTAAAGTACTGGTGTAATTATTTGCCTGTTCCCTGTAGCCAGTTCCCCAATCACATCCTCCAAATGACCTCAATGTACTTTGCAGACTTCATTTCTACCTAAGGTAACGCACACATGCACTTGAACTTTTATTTTATACGCAGAAAATTTTGGGATGCTTGTTTTTATCTTTCTTGCCAATATACTTACGTAATATATTTTGTTCCTCCCTTTCCTCGCTTTCTAGATTCATACAGTCACATCATGGACAAATAGACCCTTTGGTCCAACTTGTCCATGCTTAACTAAACTAGTTCCATCTGCTCTCACGTATCCCATATGCCTCTAAACGTTTCCCATTTACACATTCGTCCAAATATCTTTTAAGTGTTGCAGATATACTTTCATCTACCACTCTTCCTCTTGCAGCTCATTCCATACACACATCAGCCTATATGTGAAAAAGTTGCACCACGGGCCCTTTTAAATCTTTTCCCTTTCACTTTAAAGCGATGTACTCTATGTTTGAATCCACCACTCCCCCCTCTCCGGCGGAAAATACCTTGGCTCTCCACCCAATCCATGCCTCTCATGATTTTATAAACATCTGTAATGTAATTTTTCAACCTCCTCCACTCCATCTAATACTAACTTCAAGAACAAGCATTTAATCGTAAACACTGCAAATTTAAAACAATATTCAAAATGATAGGATAGCAACACAGACAAAACTTCATGCTGTGATTTCTTTTTCTCAATGTCACAAAATTAAGACAGGGTGAAACCCTTACCAGTGCCATTAGGAAGTCAAACACTTGAATTCCTTTGTCGAAGAGGATGATGGTTCCTACAGTGAAAGCGTATCTCTGGCCAAATCCAAGTAAGAAAGGGAATTCTTATACCACACTGTAAGCATGCAGTTGCTTTTACTAGAGTGAGATGAAGGCTGAGTATACCTGTTGAAATTTGGATCACAGTGTGAATTCAGTGCAAAGGGAGAAAGGTGTTTTCAAAAAAGGTTACTCCAAAAAGGAAACTTTCCGGGCTGAAATGTGAGTGGGAGGTGTAAAACAACATGAATAGAGAGGCCGAGTCACACTGAGACCAGAGGCAAAGTGGCAGCACAAAACACAGCTTGATGCTAGTGAAGGGAAGGTAGACCTGATCAAAAAGCCTCTTGTCGGAACGATAATGTGAGAGAATGTGCTCTGTAATTGGAGACGGATAACCTGGAATCAGGAAGGTGAGATGAGCAGGGAAGAGGATGGAGCAGCAATGGCAGGGGTTTCTGG
>NW_025208803.1:0-5395 GCF_004010195.1 Chiloscyllium plagiosum | reverse complement strand
TGCCAGAGGCCTGAACCCCATTGCTTACCCCTGGTAAGTCATCCCCCCCACAAGTATCCAAGACGGTATACTTGTTCTTGAGGGGGATGGCCGCAGGAGGTCCCTGCACTGGCTGCTTCCTCCCAGTCCCCCTCACTGTCACCCATCTATCTGCCATCTTTGGAGTTACTACTTCCTTATAACTCTGATCTATGACCCCCTCTGCCTCCCGAATGATCCGAAGTTCATCCAACTCCAGCTCCAGTTCCCTAACACGGTCTTGGAGGAGCTGGAGATGGGTGCACTTCCTGCAAGTGTAATCGGCAGGGACGTCGATGGCATCCCTCACCTCATACATGTTGCAGGAGGAACATTGCACTGCCTTCACTGCCATCCCTCTAAAGCTTACTTTTATTTAAAAAAAAACTGGGTCTAAAGAATACAACAAGCAAAATTCAGCACTTACCTACTTACCACAACAGATGTTATTATTAGGTTAGAGGAGGAGGGCGGGTAGGAGGCACTACCCGTGTAGTGCCTCGGGTTCCTCTCCTTCGCGCTTTTAAAGGGGGAAAAAACCTACCCAGGTTAGCTTACACTAACTGCTTCCGGGTCTCGGCTGCCCCTCTGGTCGTCGTCACTTCCCCCTGGTGCTCCCGCTCTTTTTTGTGAAGAGAGAATGAAAGAGAAAAAAAAAACACCGCTGCCCGCTACCGGTAAGTACTTTTAAAACCAAACGGTCTTACCTTCGCTGCTGCTCGCACTGGAAATCTCTGGCCAAATCCAAGTAAGAAAGGGAATTCTTACACCACACTCTAAGCATGCAGTTGCTTTTACTAGAGTGAGATGAAGGCTGAGTATACCTGTTGAAATTTGGATCACAGTGTGAATTCAGTGCAAAGGGAGAAAGGTGTTTTCATAAAAGGTTACTCCAAGAAGGAAACTTTCCGGGCTGAGATGTGAGTGGGAGGTGTAAAACAACATGAATAGAGAGGCCGAGTCACACTGAGACCAGAGGCAAAGTGGCAGCACAAAACACAGCTTGATGCTAGTGAAGGGAAGGTAGACCTGATCAAAAAGCCTCTTGTCGGAACGATAATGTGAGAGAATGTGCTCTGTAATTGGAGACGGATAACCTGGAATCAGGAAGGTGAGATGAGCAGGGAAGAGGATGGAGCAGCAATGGCAGGGGTTTCTGGAGATAATTCAGGAAGCACAGCTGAAATGCATGCGCAGCATATGCTCATGGTCGCTGAAATATACAGCCCAAATCTGGGCACACACTAATGCTCGTTAACTTGTGGTTCAATAGTATCCTTGACAGATTTTGTCAACCACGGGCGGTTCATCTTCTTCTGAGTCCTTTTTTACAGAAACAGTAACTGCTGAGCGTAATGGGATATCTGCTTGAATGTCAGCTCCTGTAGGTCCACTGACACTCCTCTGGACCTATTTCTACATCCCTCCTCAGACCAGATGTGAAACAGAAATCCTCAATTTAAATGTTTGGTTCTTTTCAATCATTCAGGAGGTATTTCGCATGTGGCTGAATACACGATCAGCGGAGGCTGAATCCATTCTCCCAGTTAATCCATCTCTGTTGTTTCTGTTTGATGATACCACATTCCAGTGAACTGCCTCTGATGTGACCTCCTTTTTCTTCAAACCAGAAATCCCATAACTCCGGTGGACAGGGCTTTCAGCTGTCACTATCCCATCACCCACAGTGTCACCCTCACTCAGTCCCTTCCTTCCCTGAAAAATGATAGACCTCCCCTTGTCATCACTTCCTACTGCACTAGAATCCACATTAATGGAATCATCCTCTGTCACTTCTACCATCTCCAGCAGGACGACACCTTCAAACACATCTTCCCCTCCCATCCACTGTCAGCATTTCACGGGGACCATTCCTTCTATGACACCTTCCATCATCATGAACACTTCCCCACTCCCCCCATGGCACCTTCTCATGCAATTTCAGATGGTGAAACACTTGCCCAACTCACCTCTTCACTCCTCACTGTCCAAGGCCCACATCACAACTTCCAGTTGAAGCAGCATTCCACTTCTATTCGTTCAATCCAGTCTCCTGTCATTGCTGCTTGTAATGCAGTCTCCCTTACACTTGAGATACAAAACAGAGACTGCTTTAAGGAACACTTGCACTCTGTCTGTAGGAATAATTCTGACCTTCACATTGCTTCTCATTCCAATAACCTATGCTGTTTACATGCTGGCCTTTCGTCCTGAGCTGCTGCAATGTTCCAATGAAGCACAACCCAAGCTTGAGTAACACTTCACTTTAAACTTTGGTATATTACAGCCGTAGGAATTAATATTCAATTCCATAATTACACAGCCTGACCCCATTATGTCTGTTTTTCATACATTCTGCTTCCTGGTTTCCCTATGACCTTGTCTGTGACTTGTTTATCTTGCACTCAATAGAGAGAACCCATTTCTCCCATTTTACATCTGTTTCTCTTTCACCACAATTAAAATCTCATTCTTTTGTGGCATTGCATCTCCACATGCTTTGTTTCGCATCATCCCTCGTCCACTTTGTCAAAGGACTAAGGAGATCTTTTCAGTTCTGAATAAGGATCACGATGGACTTGAAACACTGTCTCTACAGATTCTGCTGAATTTTTCCAGCAATGTCTGGTTTTGAACAGCTGAAAAGACGTGTGGATTAGTGGTGCTGGAAGAGCACAGAAGTTCGGGCAGCATCCAAGGAGCTTTGAAATCGACGTTTCGGACAAAAGCCTTTCAAAGCCCTTAAAAGACGTGTGCCAAAGCCGCTCAAAACGCCCTGTCCATCATGGCGCGCCATACACCGGGAAGTGAATGATAATGCAAGATGCACAAATTCATTGGTTCTGAAATGACATAAGACTGGCATCATTGACGCTACAGCGCTCTTAATGAAGACCATGGAGAGAAACAGAGGGAAACACATTCAATTTAAACACCGAAGGTAGCACGACTGGAAGGGAAAAGATCCAGTTGAATGTTAGAATTAGAATCCCTACAGTGTGGAAACAGGCTCTTCGGCCCAACAAGTCCACAACGATTCTCTGAAGGCTAAACTAAACAGACCCATTCCCATATCCTACACTTACCCCTGACTAATGGACCCAACATACGCATCCCTGAGCAATTTAAAAGGCCAATGCATCTAAACTGCACGTCTTTGGACTGTGGGTGGAAACAAAAACACCTGGAAGAAACCCACGCAGACAGAACGTGCAAACTCCACACAGACAGTCGCCGCAGGATGAAACCGAACTTGAATCCGTAGTGTTGTGAGGCAGCAGTGCTAACCACGGATCCACGGTGCTGCCCGGAGGAGTAAGTTTAGGGGTTTTGAGAATCATGACAATTAAGAGGTGTGACATCATGGACAAACGGTCAGAAGAATGAGAATACTAAAATGGATGTGTTACCACATCCGAAACCAAAGCAAGTCACTGGGCTGATGGGTGAATCGGTCTCGGTGTGAACTTGGGGATAGACGGCTGAATTGCAATGCAGAAATTGCAGCTCAAAACTGAGAAGTCATGTGGTATTGTCGATCACAGCTGGACAGAAGGAGAATTGTATTGAATCACAATCTGTAACTTTATTCCCAGGATAATCCCTCAGTCTATCATTCCCATTAAGATGATTGATGTTTTAGAGACGAGTTGGTGAATTTACTAGTATCAGAATCATGTATACCTAAAACTGATGACAATCCATTTAAAGCTACCGCACTTGACCATGTACTTATATTCCAAACAGCAGGACTAATATCTGAGAGAGAGGGCGACAAGATTACAAAGCAAACAGATCAGATAGAAGCTCTACAGTTCTGCTACATCCAGTCAGAAATGGAGTTGAACTATGAAAGAACTGACGATTAAAGAGGACTCCACAATTATTATTTAAAAATAACATTGTTCAATGGATTAGGGCGTCACTGGTTAGGTCATTATTTATTGCCCAGAGGGTAGTTAAAAGTCAACCACATGTGTTGGAGTTACATGTGCCCAGAGCAGGTATGGATAGCAGTTTTCATTCCTTAAGGACATCAGTGAACCAGATGGGTTTGTCCCACAATCAGCAATTCACTCATTATCTCACCATTAGACTCCTAATCTCAAACATTTATTGGATTTGAATTCTACCATCTGCTGTAGTAGGATTTGAACTCCGGTCACCAGAACATTACTGGGGTTGTTCGACTAACATCTCAGCAGCTATTGCTGAGGATATTGCTCCACCATTCCTCGAAAGAATGGAACCTTCCTGGACATCAGTGAAAAAGACAAGGATGCCGTGTCTGTACCATCCTCAGCCAGAAGTATTGCTTGAATGATGCCCACAGAATCACAGATGCCAGTCTTCAACCAATTCGATTAGCAACACGTGACATGAAGAAACAGCTGAATACAGTAGATAGACGAAGGCAATGGTCCCTGACACAATTCCTGCAATAGGACTGAAGACTTGTGCTGCACAACAAGCCGTGTCCCTGGGGACACTGTGTCATTCTCACTCCAACCTTGACATCTCCCTGGCAATGTAGAAAATTACTCAACTATGTGCCATCCCCAAGAGGGGAATAATTACAAGCTGACCAATTACCAACCCCTCAGTCCCATCACGACAATCAAATTAGTGGGAGATCTTTTTGACAGAGCTGTCAAGCAGCACAGAAATACCCTGCTCAGTGTGGTATCTGATAGGTCCCCATGTGGAGATGATGCTGTTGTGGAAATGTCTCTCGATTACTAATCCAAACAAGGATAATGCTCTGGCAGCTGGTGGAAGTTAGAAACAAACAATAAAATATCGAGATGTAAACTCTGGTGCCAGTAATACTGACATTGAAGCCCATGTCAATTGTCAACATAAATGTTCTTCCCCATTGTACTTTCAGGAAGAGAATCTCCCGTGCTTTTCTGGTCTTGCCTAAATGTGACTCCAGATCACAGCAATGTGGTAAACTCATCAGTGGTCTCCGAAACTGACAAGCAAGTCCGTTGTATCAAACGGTTCCGAGGTCTTAAAAGTATGAACCCGGACAGAACACCCGGTACCAGTCTCTGAATAGGAAAAGGGAATGGGAAACAGAGTCCTGTCGACCCTGTAGAGACCTCTTTCCTAACATCTGAGAGTTTTTATCGAACTTTCCCACAGATTGCACAGAAACATCAGGAAAGGGGTAGGTTATCCAACACATTGAGCCTTCCGCACGTTAGTTTGTGGCCATACATTTCTTCAATTGACTTTTTCCAAGCACTGTATACTCTATATCCTTTGAGGAGAACGTGAGGTCTGCAGATGCTGGAGATCAGAGCTGAAAATGTGCTGCTGATAAAGCACAGTAGGTCAATCAGCATCCAAGGAACAGGAGAATCGACGTTTT
>NW_025208802.1:4250-15263 GCF_004010195.1 Chiloscyllium plagiosum | reverse complement strand
GAACTGAGAAAAGCATCAGATCAAACACAATCTTCTTAAATGCTAGAATGTGTTTGAAGGGCTGAATGGCCTCATGGGGGATTTGAATTGCATGTGATTTGAAAGCTATCCAACATTGTTCCTTCCCCTTCCGTGTTACATGCTGGGGCATTGACATTTTCCTGAAAATGGGAATTATTTGGAATACTGACTTGAACATTCCACAATCAGCATTCTTCAGAATATTCTATCAACACATGGGAGCATTGCAAAGGCGGGAGTGTGTGTGTGTGTGTGTGTGTGTGTGAGTGTGTGTGTGTGTGTGTGTGTGAGAGAGAGAGAGAGAGAGAGAGAGAGAGAGAGAGAGAAGGCTTTGCACGTAATAGTGAGAGTAGTGGACCACGAATCGTGTTCGGGTGTCCGTGCTATAACAGATATACAGTGAGTGTGAGGGAGCAGGGAGAATACAGTGACCCTTATCCTGACAGAGTGGGGAAGGTTATTGAAGCTTGTCCTGCATTGCTGAACATTTCTTCAGACCGCAGATACTGCACTGAACTGGTTGGTGGGCTCAGACCATGCTCGGTGGGTCTGTGGTGTGGCCCGTGTGGGAAGAGAATGGTCCCCCCTGTACTAGCCCATCCACCAGGAGCTCCGTGTCCCTGTCGACAAACCGTGGTGTAATTGCCCCATATCTGCCATGCTCGGGGTAAACTGTGCAGGGCAGCTCCAATCTGAGAGAGCTCAATCGTGTGTCCATTAGCTTTAAAAGGTGGCACCAGTGCCAGGGATCACGGAATATCAGGGCATCCGGGCGATCGTGAGTAACTCCAGCCATGATGGGTGGGATCGGACTGGCATTGAATGACAGGGACACCATGTGGTAGTTGGGTAGTTAATGAGGTGAGTTTGATATGATAGTGCCAGGAAACTAGCTCAGCCTCGTGCAGACAACCCATCTGTCACACACAGTGAAAAGCACACAAAGATAAATTATTATTATATTCAGCCTAATGAGTCATAGACTCTGCTGTGCCCACTTTCAGTTACAGAGCTGCAGAACAAATGCTCATTCAAAACTGTCCATCATCTGAACTCACACTAATATCAGGTTCACCCATCAATCCTGGGAATACTGGCTCATATTGCAGGGTACTGTCGAAATAACTTCATATCAGCATGCTGAAACGTGTGATCTTCAATGAAATATTCTCTCAATTTCCCTCTCTCTTTTTCCCAAAATTCTTTTGTTTCTTGTTATTTAAACTGATTTCCCCACCATCTCTCTCTGGCAGTGATTTTCATATCCACAGCAACCGTTGTCATGGCACAATGGAGATATGGAGCTGTAAATGGATGGGAGCTTCACATCCTTTCATTTCCAGTTTGGGTTGCAAATTTCCCCACGCTGGGCATTGATCTAACAGAGTGTTACTGAGCAATGCACGGGGGTGATGTGCACGGCTCTATATGCTGGGAGGGTAACGGCTCGCGGTTTACAGACCAATTCACTGCTTGTCACTGTACAGCTACCCATACTGAACAGAAACCTGTTTATAAAGCAGGACACTGGTGTGGGCTGCATAGATTAGATTAGATTAGTTACAGTGTGGAAACAGGCCCTTCGGCCCAACAAGTCCACACCGCCACATATCACCCCATGCTGGACAGACCGTTTCATCTGGGTTACTGAATCCATGCACCGGTGTGGTCTGTGCTGGTCCCCATGTTGGACACATAACCAGTGGCCTGGTGAGACTTACGCAGTATTCATCCTGGAGTGATTGCTGGGTTGTACTGGGCCTCGTCTGCACAGTGCTCCATCCTGGAAGATTGTTGGGTTGTCTTGAGCCTGGTCTGCATAGTGCTCCATCCCAGACAAATTGCTGGGTTGTCCTGAGGCGGGTCTGTACAATACTCCATCCTGAACAGATTGCTGGGTTGTTCTGAGCCTGGTCTGCACAGTCCTCCGTGCTGAGCAGATATCTCATCTACGCATATGCGTGTCTGGGCTGGATCTGTGAAGTGGATTGAGTGTCCGGTATAATTCCTTATCTAGCTATCACTCTTCCAGCTCGGTGCAGTCCGCTGTTAAACCCCATATTTCTGCAACATGTTGTCCATTAAGTAATTATCCAATTAAAACATGAATATCTGTCCTTCTTGCGATGCACATAAGCTGACGTACCTGAAAATATATGATGACAGTCGTCTCAACACGAAAGTTTTCTTATTTTAAAGGTAAGTATGAGATGCTCTGTTTCAGATGCAATTCGCTTCGTCAAAATATTCGACATTCAGCAAAATATAATATATTCAAACATCAAAAGACAATTCTGAGAGAAATCTCAGAGAGAGAATGCAGCAGCCGGGAGAGATTTCCTGCCTTCCAACCCTGCTGAGACACCAGCAATAACTGGCAAAAGGTAAAACTAAAAGTCCTGCTTCAATGAGAACATCACTCCACAGGACCAGGCTGCAGCTTCAAAGTCCACAAGGAATGGAGTGTACCTACGCCGTCTATGGTCTATCCCACCGAAGCCGTTAAATGATGGTAAGATAAATGTCAAAGTTAAACATAAATAAATAAAACGAAAGCATGCAGCAGGCCTGGTGATCAGTCATAGACGGTCTCGGGAACCCAGCAATTCCTACTCTGCCAACACACAGTAGAATCATCGAGGTTGTGAAGAAAAAGCATTATCTCTCTCCGTCACCTCGAACTTTACAATTGGAGAGGTGCTATTCACCCAATAGTCAGCGATGTCAATACCCCACCCAGACTAAGTATTATTGTGATCTTTACAGGATGCAGTGAAATGGGTTAACTGGAGCTGTTTGTTCAGTGACTATGATTGATATCAGTCTCCATGGACCCTATCTGTGTCACTGGAGAGTTTCCCTCTTCCATAATTAAGGGGCTTCTTTGAACCTGTTGTCCCGTAGTATCCGGGGCAGCGTGATCCTCAACACGATAGGGATAGCAGCTCCAGAGAGAGGGAGAGGAAGTGAATCAGAACAATAGACTGAAATGTTCCAGCAATGGATCCGAATCTGAGAATATTACATTGGAATATCACTACAATGAACAGGAGTTTATCTTTGGGTCTTTACTGGCTTTCTCAGGATTGGTTATCGTTAGAGTGGCGGATCGAAGCCGTACTGAGGATTATTCAAGCCGGCTACTACCCCCATCCTCGCTATTATTGGTGTTTCTGGTAAGTCTATCCCTATCAATCCAATAAACTATGATGAAAATCATTGCTAATTCTGTCATTTATATTTCGCAAAGACGTAGAGTATTTTATTCAGTTTCAATCACAAACTCCACTTCCTTTAAATTAATTTCAGACGCTTCACTCATAAACATCTCAGAGGGAACATGACTGTTCACAACTTCAACCTGACTTTGGCCCTGAACTGTTCTATGTCTCGGTATTCCCTCTGTCATCGAATCTGCCCACACCTAACTCAATAATATCCCCAGTATCGACCTCTGCCTCAATGCTGTTGCTGAATTAAACATCATCGAGCCCTTTGTTAACTTCAGAATTTATGGCTCCCGTTATATTCTGACATCTCTACCAGTGACAAATATTTTGACCACAAACTTGTTGCCGTCACTACAGGTACTTCACAACAGGTACTCCGTGTAAGCTTCATAATGTCACTGCACGTGTAATTCAGAAGCAAAGGTGATGACTCTAAAGGCATTGTTTGAAATCCTACCACAGCCGATGACTGAACTTAAAGTCGAATGACAAAAATTAGAATACAATTTCACTGATGGAAAAAATAAACAATCAGGATCTCTTTTAACATTTCACTGATAGCCTTTGGTAAAGAAACTTAACATTATTGCCCGGTCTGGACTAAGGGCGACTTCAGTTTCACAATCAAATAGTTGGCTCCATGATGTCTTGACAAATGGCCTCACAGTCAAGGGCAATTATAATAGACAACACATGCTGCCCTTGCCAGTGATGCTGACATACCATGAAACAACAACATAAAAGGTGAAATAAACCAAGGAACTGTGGATAATGGATATCTGAAATAAAATTCTCCAGTGTCCAGAGAGAGAGAGAGAGATAAAGGAAAAGAAAACAAAAGGATTGCTGATGATGGACTGGAAGGAAAATAGAATGACAAGTTATTCTAACGTTCCTGAATTTCTCATATTCCCGAATATCACGTCCATTTAGGTATGTCCCTGATTAAAGTGAGTTATGTTCCCTCCAACTCTCTTCTCTGAGTGTGATGATCTATTCCATTGACAATACAGGTGCTGCCCTTACAGTTGCTGAGATATAGAAGAAGGAAATGTTACAGAGTCAGCTGCTTCTTTGGAGAGAGGAACTGTTACTGTGGGACTGTACAGAGATGCAATGGCTTTCTCAGCCAGGAAGAGAAACTAAGGAGAGAGAGGCATTTTCAGAACACTGAATGGGTGCACCATGTGTGTGGGACATTGACTTGCTGCTGTCATTAGAAAATCAGTGGAGTTTCTGCGGATGGTGTCCTCAGGTTTGTTTTGTCAGCTGCTGAGTTTATTCAGGGAGACCCGAGGGTCTGGTGAGCGCACTCTGGACACTGCATTTACAGCGTGCCTGGGTCCATGGTAAACAAATGGAGCGAAGACTACACAGAAGGGAAGCTCTGGAAACAAGGAGGAGCAAAGCACTGCACTTTCCTTCCTGTGATTTCCAGGAACATTTGTCTAAGCTGGACCCATTCAGGTGTCACGTGTGAAAACAGCTTGTTTCAAAAATTAGGAGCTGACTGAGCTGTGTCCTTCCTTCAGTATAACCTATAGCCTCACACCAGCGACAGGACTGTGCTGACTCTCACTATGAATTTACCTGTTTTAATTCTGGAACTTTCCAGGCAGGAGTGGGTAATGTATCCATCATCTCTGAAGTGTAGTCCTCCGATGTACAACGAGCTGACAGAAGCCACCGCCTGCTGAGAGGAATGCATTGGTTCATTCTCCACAGGAGAAGGTACAGAAACCAACTTCCAGATATACTAGAGAGAAGGGGGTCTGTTAAAAATGAGGAAATGCAGGAAATTAGAATTAATGCAGGTTATCCTTTTGGAAATCTAATTGAACTGAAGTTTCATAAGTTGCTGCATCTGATGATTTACATCCCAAAGTCTTGAGGAGATGAAAACCGAGCTAGTGAAAAAATTATTGATTATTCTTCAAGGCTGGTTAGATTCTGGAAAGGATCCTGCAGACTGGAAAGCAGCTATTGGAAACATAAATATTCAAAACAGGACGGAGAGGGAAAACATAAAACTAAATAGATTGATGTTAGCTGTGAGAAAAAAATATCATTGGAACCTTTTATAAGGAACGTGACAACTAGACACTTGGAAAATAATGATATGATTTGGTAGAATCGGCCTAGATTCAGGAAAGGGAAATGGTAGTCGATAAACATTTTTGTCGAGATTGTGCATTGTGCCATCGACAATTGAGAACCAATGGGAGTGGACTATTTGAGTTTTTAGAAGACGCTTGACCTGATTGAATACAGGTGAGTGGGGAATGTGAGAGTCCATGGGTTTGTCGGGGAGGAATACATACCGTATGGATTAAAAATTGGCAATTGAGATAGGAGAAGAGTACTGTTTTTTTCTCTGGACTGAAGGCTTGATGGTTGGCAGCAGGATCAGTGTTTGGGCAATAGCTGTTAACAAGGTATAAAAATGATTCAGATGTGAACAGCAAATATCATCATCTACATTTATATTTATTAAATGGTGAGAGATTGGGAAGTGCTATTGTTGAAAAGGACCTGGGCGTCCTTGGTCATAATTCGCAAATCAGAATTCTTATGGGGCAGGAAGTAAGTGATATGTGGATCTTCATGCAAAATGATTGAAGCACCAGAGTTAGAACATCTTTCCCATTGGTAGTGTTTTGTTGAGAGAGTATTTGTTTGGTTTGCTTTATAGATAATGATCTCTTTGTCACCGAGACAGCTCAAAAGGGTTTTAACAGACTAAACCCTGGTATGATGGTACCCCGCGGAGTGAGTGCAGTGACTATGTGTTTAATGTGTCGGGCTCTGGGAAAATAAGAAGCTGAAACTTGATGATTATGGACGGACATTCATTATGTCCCAAACAGCTGAATAGTGTGCAAATTCCATACTTTTCATTGGATGATTGATTCCCGGTAGTTTACATGCATCTGCAGAGCCCCATGTCGATTGACAGAGTTACAGGCTCTGAATGAACTCGGGACACTTGAATGCACAGTTAGTGTTTGACACTGCATTGAATGTCACTTTGTGCACAATCCTGTCAGCAGCAACGATAACTTCATTTTGAAAGAGTTGGTCATTCCCCACCAGCTTCTGACCTCCATGGAGACCATGGGTCTGCCTTCTTGGAGATTGAAAACAATTATTTGGAAAATACTTTAAAAAGGTTGGCTTCATTTCGAATGCCAGAAAACCATGTTGAAGTAATACTTGTGTACTATGAGTAATTAAGTCATGTGGATCAATTTGGAGCAGTCTATCTGTGCAGCCCCTGCTCCTTTTGTTTGCAGCGTTAATACATCTCTGAGCCATTCCTGTTCCTGTGTTAGTGGCTTGAGAAGCTGAATGACCTCTTCCTGTTCCTTTTTAATGACACAGGGAGTGAAATGGGTCTTTCTGATCCTTTGTAAGTGGGTGTGGGAGTGAGCAGATTCCTTCTGTTCCTGTTTTATAGGCAGGAGGAACTGAATGGGCTATCCCTCTTTTTGCTCAGTAGTTTTGATGGGCTGAATGGCTTCCTCATATTCTTGTGAAACCAGATTGAAGTGCTCAATGTGCTCCTCGTTTTACTGTGGAAATGTACAGTGCTGTAACATGAATGTTACCCAGATTTTAACAGCACAATCTTGAATGTTGTCCGGGTCTACTTGAACATGGACACAGACTGCTTCAAGAGCTGAAGAGGGACAACTTGTTCTAAACATTATGTAAACTTCAGTGAATATCCTCACTTCTGCTGAGTTTTGACTGAATGGGCTGAAAGGCCTCTTTCCAAACTGCAGGATTCCCCGCAGACAAACAGAAGATGCCTGGGCTGAGGGAGCCACCGTGTGGATCTCCTGCAGAGATGCCCATGGCCGAGATGATTGATGCTCACCAATGATAATCATCTTCCCTTGTGCCTTGAATGACTCCAAACAGTGGAGAGGTCACAATCGATTCGCATTAAGTGTGATTTTCCTCAGGCTCATTGATCTCATCCTCAGTCAAATCCTGCCTAGAGTTCAGGGCCAGTCTCTCTTACCTGAGCCCCTGTGTTCCCTCTTTTGCTCATATCAATAGGTCATGATGTTGAAGAAGAGAATGTTTTCTTCAAACAAAGGGTAGTGAATGTCAGGAATTCTCTTACACAGAGAGTTAGGGGAGCTAGATCACTGAAAGGGACCAGTGGTGTTCTGCAGGGAGCGGCTCTGGGACCCCTACTCTTTGCTATATCTTTAAATGACTTGGATGGGAAAGGGTAGTGAATGTCAGGAATTCTCTTACACAGAGAGTTAGGGGAGCTAGATCACTGAAAGGGACCAGTGGTGTTCTGCAGGGAGCGGGTCTGGCACCCCTACTCTTTGCTATATCTTTAAATGACTTGGATGGGAGTGTGGAATAGTGGCTTAGCAAGTTTTTCAATGAAACAAAGGTTGTTGGAGTGGTACAGAATGAGGAGGGCTTTTGTAGGTTGCAACGGGACATTGACAGGATGCAGAGCTGGGCTGAGAAGTGGCAGATGGAGGTCAAACTGGAAATGTGTGAAGTGAATCCCAGTGCAAGCTCTAATGCGAATGCAGAATACATGGTTTTGGACAGGATTCTTGGCAGCGTGGAGGAACAGAGCGACCTTGAGGTCCGTGTGCACAGATCCCTCAGATATGCTCCCCAAGTTGATGTTGTGGTTAAGAAGGCATATGGTGTGTTGGCTTTCATTAGCAGGTGGATTGAGATTAAGAGCCGTGAGGTTGTGCTGAAACTCTATAGAGCCTGGATAGACCATACTTGGAATATTGTGTTCAGTTCTGATCACCCCATTATCGGAAGGATGTGGAAGCTTTAGACTGGAAATTTACCAAGATGCTGATGGACTGGAGGGCAAGTTTTATGAAGAAAGCATGAGTGACCAAGGGCTTTTCTCATTGGAGGAAAGAAAGTTGACAGTGACTTGCTAAAGGTGTGCAAGATGAGAGGCATAGACAGAGTGAATAGCTAGCGACTGTTTCCTAGGGCAGAAATATCTATCACAAGGGGTCATAATTTTAATGTAATTGGAGGAAGGTTCAGGGGAGATATCAGAGGTAGGTTCTTTAGACAGAGAGTGGTGGGTGTGTGGAATGCACTACCAACAGTGGAAGTAGAGTCAAATACGTGAGGGAGACTTAAGAGAATCTTGGATAGGCATGTGGAAGAACGTGAACGGAAGCATGTCGGATAGTCTGATCATAGAGTAGGATAAGCGGGTGGTACAACATAGAGAGTCGAATGTCCTGTACTGTGCTCTACTGTTCTTTGTTCTGTGTTCTATGGAAGTGCTCATAGAGGTTGGAGACGGATTTTGATGTGTCAGAGAGGTGAAGGCTATGAAGCCATGACCTTAGTGAAAGGCAAGGCAGGCTTGAGAGGTGAACGTCCTTTGTTTCTGATATTCTCGCATTCTGTTATTGGAAAATTTGATTAGATTAGATTAGATTAGATTAGATTAGATTAGGTTAGATTAGATTAGATCAGATTACTTACAGGTAGGTGTCTGGAAGGTCTGCTGTGGAATGTTGCAGTCAAGGAGCCTAGAGGACTTTGTGAGCCATCTCTGGGTGATATATCGGGGCTGTATTCACAGTGAATCTGGGTCGACCAACAAATGCAGCACAAGTTGCAGAGAGGGGAAGCTCTGTAAAGAGAAATGACGGACCGCTTTCATATCCAGCCTGGGTTTTCCAATTACATTCTCCAAATCTCCCAAACCGTGTGTGACAGTCATGAGGGAGGGAATGTTCTCATCTGTTTCTGTGCACCAGATGATAGCAGTAAGTGGCCTCCAACTGCTCAGATCCAGCAGGTTTGAGTGTCTGAATGGAACACAGAAACAGGGGACTGACGAGTAGGAGTGGGTCCTGAGATACTTTGAGCCTTCTCCACCAGGCACTAAGATTGTGGCTGATCAGGTTTGGTTTCAGCCCCACTGTCTTTTCTGTATGCCATTAGCCATGGTGCAGTCTCTGTGAAATCTTTAACTAACTCAGCTGTGAATACTTTCAATCAGAGAGGCACCACAAACTTCTGGGGAAGACAATTCCCATTCAAAAGCTCTTTTCGCATTTTTCCTCATCCCTGTGATAGAATAGGAGAGTCATACAGCATGGAAACACATCCTTTTGTCCAAATTCTCCATGCCAATCAGGCATCCTAACCTGACCTAGTCCCAATGCCAGCATTTGGTCCGTATCCCTCTGAACCATTTCTATGTATGTATCTATCCAGATATATTTTAAACATGTAATTATACCAGCTTTCACCATTTCCTCTGACAGCACTATCCGTGCACCCACCAGCCTCTGCATGAAAATGTTTCCCCTCAGGTTCTGTCTAAATCTTTCCTCTGTACTCTTCAACCTATGCCGTCTAGTTCTGGAAGTCCCTACACTGGGAAAAAAGATGTTGGCCATTGAGACTATAAATGGCCCTCAGGATTTTATAAACCTCGATCATGTCACTATTCAGCCTCCAACAGTCCAGGGGGAAAAGTCCAAACCTGTTCATCCTCTCCTGCAGCTCAATTCCTCCGTTTCCAGAAAATGCTCGTAATTTTTTTCTGCACCCTCTCAAGCTTAGCAACATCCATCCTTTAGCAGTGCCAAGTGAATTGTACGCAGTATTCTTAACGTGGCCTCACCAACGTCCTGTAGAAACGTAATATGCTACCCTAATATGCTACCCCATCTCCTATACACAATGTTCTGACTGAACATTAATACTCTGTCTCCCTGCTGCTCCACTTTCAAGTAACTATGAACCTGCATCCGTAAGTCTCTTTGGTCAGCAACATTCCCCAGGGTACTACACTGCTTTAACTTACCAAAATGCAAAACCTCACAAATGTCTTGCATTAAATTCTATCTGCCAGTCCTTGGCCCATTGTTTGTCAAGAGTGCCGTTGTACTCTGAAATAATTATCACTGTCCACTGCCCCACTTTTTTTGTTGTTACCTGTAAGCCTACTAACTATGCCTCCGATAATCACATACAAGTTGGTTATATACATGGTGAAAAGCACTGAGCTCAGCACTGATTCTTTTAGCACGCCCTGGCCCACAGGCCTACAGTCTGGAACACAATGCGTTACCTTCAATCCAATTGTGTATCCAATTGGTTAGCCTTTCCTGAATTCCATATGACCTAACCTCAGTATTCTGTCTATGATGCGGAACGTTATTAAATGCTTTGCTGAAGTCTGTGTGAACAATGTATACCACAGTGCCTTCTTTGTCGCCTTTTCAAAATATCAATCACATTAATGAGACATAATTTCCATCGTACAAAGCCATATTGACTATTCCTAATAAAGTCCTTGTCTTTCTAAATGCATGTAAATCCTATCCCACAGAATCCCTTCCAACAATCTACTCTACACTGGCATTAGGCTGACTGAGTGGATAATTTCTTGTGTTTTTGGATCGCAGTTCCCTTTTTTAGTCCCACTCGTCCACTAGCCACAAAACTAAAATAATTATTATAACTAGATTGGTGATATGGCCAATGATATAGTTCTCAGAGTGTCACAGGGTCAGTGTTAGGAACAAGTCAGACAGATTTCTTTCATCTGTTAAAACAGCATGTATATGACCAAAGCAAAGTTGCTCAAACTATGATGGAAAGAAGAATGACGAGTGGATATTGCAAATATGTACATTGATATTTCCCTTTGAAAAATACTGCGGAACACACACACACACACACACACACACACACACACACAGACACACACATGCACACACTC
>NW_025208802.1:0-2665 GCF_004010195.1 Chiloscyllium plagiosum | reverse complement strand
AAATGGCCTGTTTCCATACTGTAGGAAATTGAAAAAAATAAACAATTTCTAATTAAACCCTGTCCTTCCAAACGTGTGCATATTTTATCCCTCAGAATCTTCTCAAGTAACCTACGTACTACAGATGTTAGGCTTCCCAGTCTATAGTTCCCAGATTTTTCTTTGCTTCCCTTCTTGAATAAAGGCACAACGTTTGCTGCACTTCAATATTCTGGAACCTAATCTGCGGCTTACGATGATGCAAAAATATCACCCAGGTTCCCGTAGTTACTTCTGTAGCCTCTTGCAATAATCTTGGGTGCATCTGTTTAGGACCAAGAGATTTATCCAACTTCATACATTCTAATGCATCCAACACGTCCTCTCCTGTGATATTGACTAACCCCAAGATATCACCATGACCTTTGTTAACCTCCCAAGTCTTCTTGTATTTCTCCACGGTAAAGACAGAGGAGAAATATTCATTGAGAATCTCACCATCTCCTATGGTTCTAGACATGCATGTCCACTTTGGACCTTGAGGGGTCATATTCTCATGAAGTTATTCTTTTAATTTTAATATACTTAAAGTCCCTCTTTGGATTCACCCTAAGTATCTCAGACAATGCTATCATGTGCGCACTTTTCGCCCTTCTGATTTCCTTCTTCGGTAAACTCCTATAACACTCTGTTTACTACCATCAAGCCAATTGTGTATCCAATTTGTCAGCTCCCTCTGCATTCCATGCACACCTCCTTTTTGACTGTCAAAGTCTCAATATCTCCTGACATCCAGGGTTCCCTCTTCCTGCCAACCTTGCCTTTTACCCTCACATGAACATATAGACCTTGAACTCCAATCATTTCACTTTTAAAGGCCTTCCACCAGTCGGAGGTCCCTTCGCCTCTAAACAAACTCCTCCAACTAACCCCTACAAGCTCCTATCTAATTCCATCAAAATTCGCCTTACCCCAATGTAGAAATTGAACATACGGGCCAGTTTTGTCCTTCTCCATAAGCATTTTAAATCTGTGGTCACTGGTCACAGCGTGCTCCCCCACTGTCACCTCAGTCACCTGTCCTGCCCTATTTCTGAGAGTAGGTCAAGTTTTACCAGTTCCCGAATTGCACCCTCTACATACTGCTTGAGGAAACGCGTCTGAACACACTGAATAGATACACCCCATCTCAGTCCTTAATTCTATGTAATTCTCAGTCAATGTTAGGAAAATTAAAATCGACAACTATGGAAATCCTATTGGCCATGCTAGTCTCCCCAATCTATGTACATATTTTATTTTTTCTAATTCCCGTTTACTATTAGGGGGGCTATAATACAACCAAAATAATATCATCGTCCTTTTTTATTTCTTAGCTTCCCCCACAAATCCTCACTGGATGATCCATTAGTTAATTTATCTCTGATTACTGCTGTGGTCCTCGCCTTAATCAAAAATGAAACCCCCCACACCTCCTTCCACCAACTCTGCCTCGCATAAAGCACCTGCACCCTGGTACAATAAGCTGCCAGTCCTGTCCCTCCCTTAGCCATGTTTCTGCAATGGCTATAATATCGCAGTCCCACGTACCTCTCCATGCCCTGAGTTCATCGGCCTTACCTGTCAGCCATCTTACATTGAAACAGATGCAATTTAATCCAACAGGCATTCCTTGCTCCCTATCGTGTTCCTTCCTAACCTATCTCTGCACTTTACTGTTTGTGATTACGGTATCTCCTTCCAGCCTCGCACTTGCAACCCTGCTTTTGAGGATCCCATGCCGTCCCCCACGCCAGCCAATCTAGTTGAAACCCTCCCTTGTAGCACTAGCAAACCCGCCAGCAATGATATTAGTCCCCTTCTAATTCAGGTACAAACCGTCCTTCCTGAACAGGTCACCTCTGCCCCACAAAAGATCCGAGTGATCTAAAACTCTGAATCTCTACCTCCTGTACCAATTATTTAGCCACGCATTCCTCTGCCGTGTCCGCCTGTTCTTACCCTCACTAACACAGAACATTGGAAGTAAACCGGATATTACCAATGTCGTGGTCCTGTACTTTACCCTTTTTCCTCGGTCTCTATAATCACTCTGCATGACCTCATCACTACTTCAACCTGTGTCATTTGTACCAATGTGCACAATGACTTCTGGCTGCTTGTCCCACCCCGGTGAAAACGTTCTGCAGCCGCTCTGAGGCATCCTGGACCCGGGAACGTAGGACGCTATACATCATCTTGGATTCCCATTTGCATCCACAGAATCCCTTGTCTGATCCCCTCACATATCGAGTCTGAATCATTACTTCTGAAGTTATTCGTCTCGTTATAACTTCTGACAATGGGATTTCTTCCTGAAACAGTTGGATTTGGCTGAATTGCTTTGATTCAGGCAGTGGGGAGATTCCAATGAATCATCATCAGGAATCCTCCATGAGTGGAAAAGACGACTAGGCTTTATTTCACTCCCACACAGTGCTGTGTTGAGCGACAGGGAAACAGAAAGGGAGCAATAGGCTGTTCCTTCACAGATGGGCTACATTTTTCTATCTGTAAGTTAAATCAGTAACATTATCAGGCCCCAAACGGGACCATGTGAGCTCTCCTTGAATATTGTCTGAACTATATGACTCCATCACATTCTCGAGTCCAAGTCAGTGCATTATTGCTGTTGTCATACACCGAA
>NW_025208801.1:8393-15262 GCF_004010195.1 Chiloscyllium plagiosum | reverse complement strand
GAACACCAGAGACGAAGGAAGAGCTTAATTTCTGGTCCCAAAACACCGATCACTCTTAGCCACCTCTAACGTGTGACTTCCTCTTCCCAAAACAATGAAATGACACAAGGCAGCTGATTACTGTCCAGCCACTCCTCCGCACTGATTGTCTCTGCAATCTGTCCCTCCTCCACCTAACCACACAAGGCAAACCAAGCTCAGGGTCTTTGTGAAAATCAAGGCCTGAGTGTGCAGGCCTCCTGGAGAGGGATAGGCGTTTTAAACTTGAAAGGGGAGGATGAGGTGGCAGTAATATCACACACTGGTCTGAGGTGTGGCAGATCGAGTTTAGTTTGGATTAATGAGAAATATTGGATTTGGTAAATCAAACAAGAGTAGGACCTATACAATTAAAAGCAGGGCCTTTGGCAGTGCTGTATAACAGAGACCTAGGCTGTCAGGTATAATTCTTTGTAATTTGCATCTCATATAGATAGTGTGGTTAAGAAGGTGTTTAGCACACTTGTCTTCATTGGCCCGACCTTTGAGTATTGGAATTGGGATGTCATGTTGTGGTTGTACCGGACATTGGTGAGACCACTTCTGGAATACTGTGTCCAGTCTGGTCATCCTGCCCGCTCATTCCATAGGCACACCACCCTCTGGGTGAAAAAGCTGCCCTATAGGTCACTTTTAAATGTTCCCCTCTCACCTTAAGCCGAAGTCCTCTAGTTTTGGTCTCCCCTACCCTTAGAAAATACCTTGACTATTCACTTTGATATTACTGACCTTGACATTATTAAGCTGGAGAGGGTTCAGAAGAGATTAACCTGGATGATGCTGGGAATGGAGGGAGTGAGCTATAAGGAGAGGCTGGGTAGGCTGGGACTTTTTTCACTGGAGAATATGAGATTAAGGGGTAACTTTCCAGAGGTTTACAAAATCATGAGGGGTACAGATAAGCTGAAGGGCTGATGTCTTTTCCCTAGAGTTGGGGATTCAAAACTGAGGAATATTTTAAGGTGCGAGGAAAAAGATTTACAAAAGTCATGAGAGGTAAATATTTTAGACAGAATCTGGCTTGTGCGTGGAATGAACTTCCAGAGGAAGTGGTGAAAGCAGGGACAGTTACAACGTTTAAAGGACATTTAGATCAGTACATGGATAAGACATCAGTTTGGATGGTGCTGTGAGCAGCTGCCGTCTCCCTCCCCTTCTCTGAATGTATCCCTATTGGTTCACACCCTATGCCAATGCCTGTGCAGTGGCGTGGGAAGGCCAGCAGAGGGTGGCATTGCATCACTTTAAGCACCACAGAGACTGCCAGACCTGCCCCACACAGAGACACACGGATACATACACAGCAATTGTTTGGACACTGCGTGAAGCTCATCTGGTAACTTAAATGAAACATAAAGAAATGCTCAATTAGCCTCGTAAACTGTGAAAATATGAGTGACAGAACTGCCAATTCCACTGTTTAAATAAAAAAAAACATCAATTTTAGTTTTTCACTCTGAAAGTGAACATTTTACATTAACTATTCACAACTCTGAGACTCTCTTTCTCTTAACTGCTTATTACCCGACTCCAGCTCTATAGCAATATACTGTTTCTGGGTCTGCCATCCTCTCATATCACAGGAGCTTGTAAGCTCTCAGTTCAGAACAGCATTCACTCTCTCTTAAAGGTACAGTACATGCTTTCAATTTCATCACATTATACCCCGATGAATATAGATAAGTGGAACCTATCCGGATTTCTCTTGCTCTGTGGTTTGTCAATATTTCATCAACTCGCGTCTCGTATGTGTCAGGATTTTTGTTGCTCCATTGACAGCATCCGTGGGAATATAGCAGTATTTGACTTGCTCACACTCGTGAGTATGGCAGGATTTCAGTTGTTTCATGGGGACTGTGATGCGATGACAATCTCAATGTTTGTAATGGCACCGAACCTGGAAGAACTCTGAAGTCTATGGAGGACAGTGTGGAACTCTAACAAGACAATCACACATTGGTGTAGTGTTCAGATTTATGGCAGATGGGGATCAGTGCAGAGCAGTGTGAGGTGATACACTTTGATAGGAAAGACAATGAACGACAATATAAAACAGGCTGTGCCATTATAAAGGGGGTGCAGGAGCAGAGGATCCTGGGTGTATTTGAGCACAGATCGTTGAAGATGTCATGACAAGTGGGGAGGGCAGTTATTATCACAGATTAGTTTCAGTATCTGAGCTGTTTATAGGAGGAGGTGTAGGAGGGAGTCTCGGTGCTCCCTTCCTGGGAGGTGGTGGTGACGATGTGTTGTGAGCTCACCCTCCTGCCCACCGAGACCGTGGGGATTCCATTTGTACCAGCTCGACACAAAAGGGAGATGGCAACAGGGCCACGGCTTCTAATTGTGCTGGGGGGAAACGGTGCTGCCAGTGGGTTTAAAGTGAGAATTGCCCTTCACTGAACATTGCTCCTGACTCGGTCGGTGGGACGTGGATGGTTCAGAATCTCCACGCAGGGCATCCTGGTCCTCTCCGGCTCGTACCAGGGTCCTCCCCACATGGCGGGGGGAGGGGGTGAGGGAACGGATATCGGGCACCACGCAGGGCATCCTGGTCCTCTCCGGCTCGTACCAGGGTCCTCCCCACATGGCGGGGGAGGGGGTGAGGGAACGGATTTCGGGCACTCCACCACCCGCTTGTCCCTTTCTGTCCTATTCCAGGTTGTTTCTCCCAGAATGGGAGAAAGGGAGGGAGAGAGCGAGGGTGGGAGTGGGTGGCCCTGCTGTTAGTGCTGGTGTCGGTGGGGAGGGGGTCATGGTGAGGGGTCTCGAGGGAGTCAGCCCACAGTGTTGTATCTGTGCAGTGTTATTAGTGTGTGTGTGTGGGGGGGGGAGGGGGGGTAAAGTGGAGGGAGGGGGGCGAAGGTGCTGCATGCAGCAGTGAGAGTGGTGGAACATGAGCCTTGTTCGGGAGTCGGTGCTATAACAGATATCAGTGAGTGTGAGGGAGCAGAGAGAATACAGTGACCCTTATCCTGACAGAGCAGGGAAGGCTATTGATGCTTGTCCTGTTTTGCTGGACATTTCGTCAGACCGCAGATACTGCACTGAGCTGGGTGGGGAGCTCAGACCATGCTCGGTGGGTCTGGTTGTGTCGCCACCTCTGGGAAGAGAATGGTCCCCCTCTGTACTAGCCAATCCACCAGAACCTCCGTGCCCCTGTCGACAAACCGTGGTTTAATTGTCCCTTATCTGCCATGCTCGGAGTAAATGATGCAGGGCAGCTCTAAGCTGAGAAAGCTCAATCGTGTGTCCATTGGCCTTTTAAAGATGACACCAGTGCCAGGGATCACGGAATAGCCAGGGGCATCCGGGTGATGGTGTGTACCTCCAGTCATGAAGGACTCCATTTACACAGCTGTAGAACAAATGTTCATCCAAAACTCTCCATCATCTGACTTCACACCAGTATACCTTTTTTCCCATCTTTCCTGGGAAGACAGGCTCATGTTACAGGATGCTATCGAAGTGTCGACATTTCAGCATTCTGAAAAATGGGGACACATTCTTCTATGACGCTGTCTCTCAGTCTTCCCCTCTCTGTCTATTTCCCAAACCCCTCCCATGTGGTGATATTTAAACTGATTCCCTCGCCATCTCTCTCTGGCAGTGATGTTCAAACCCACAGCACCCCCTTGTCATGGCACAATGGAGATATAGAGCTGTAAATGAGTGGGAGCTGTACATCCTGTCACTTCCAGCCCGTGCTGCAAGCTTCCCTGCGCTGGGCAGTGATCTAACACAGTTTTACTGAGCAATGCACTGGGGTGGGGTACACAGTCCTACATGCTGGGAGGGTAACTGCTCCTGGTTTACAGATCAATGCACTGGGGTGATGTACACAGTCCTACATGCTGGGAGGATAACTGTTCCTGGTTTCCAGATCAATGCACTGGGGTAGTGAACACAGTCCTACATGCTGGGAGGGTAACTGATCCTGGTTTACAGATCAATGCACTGGGGTGGGCTACACAGTCCTACATGCTGGGAGGGTAACTGCTCCTCGTTTACAAATCAATGTCCTGCTGTGGTCTGCACAGCTCCTCGTGCTGGACAGATATCTCGTCCAGGGTTATAGATCAATGCACTGCTGTTTTCTGCATAGCTCCCCGTGCAGGACAGATATCTAGTCTGGGTTTATAGATCAATGCCCTGAACTGATTTGTGCGTTTGAAGTTAAGTGCTCTGACATGATCTGTGCAGTGTTTCAATCTGGACCGATTGCTGGATTGTCATGCCCAGTGCAAAGGATGTCTCTGCACAGAGTATTTCGCTCTTACCAGATTGCTGGATTGTATTGACGAGTGCAATGGATGAATCTGGACAGATTGCTGGGTTGTACTGAGCAGGACACTGGCCTGGTCTACACAGTGTTCCACGGTGAACAGATATCTCCCCTGGGTGTATGGTGTCTGGGCTGGTTCTGTGAGGTGGATTGAGAATGTGGTATATCTAACCATTTCAGCTGATCTCACAATGCCTTTAGTTCCCATTCCTGTGATTGACCCTCCGTCTCTCACCCCATTAATGTTAGTGTGTCCAGATACAGTACATCATGTTGGTGGGGTGGGTAGCGGGGAAAGGTGTCGGACAGGTCAAGGAGTTCCCCGGAACGTTCTGTCCCCAACATTCTATAACTGACATTCCCCGGAACGTTCTGTCCCTGACATTGTTTGTGAACGGCCGCACTTCAGTGAATTGAACAAACAATAAGATCCCGAGGGAAGAGATCCCGTTCCAGGGAGAAGGAGACACTGTTCTGAAGGCCCCTCAGGCAGTTAAAGGGGTGAATAGGTTTTCCCTGCGTTTACATTTCTCCACGACACAGGATCGACCACAATTTAGACCAAAATACAGAAATTCCCAAACACCGTCTGTCCTCAGAAAACTGGGAGAGAATCCTTCAGGACAGCAACGTCCCCACCCTCCGAATTAGGAACTGGGAAGGAGTGACCTGTGTCTGCTCTCGAGTGATCAAGTGTGTGGGAATGTTCTAGAAATCATCTGTCCTTATGGATGTGTCTCTGTGTGTTTGGGGAGGGAGGGTTTCTTGTGGTTTATGTCACATTTTTGTCAGTAATTCCGACCTTCCCATTTATTATTCCAGCTCCAATTATTTTAATAATACCCTGAATACAGGGACATATTTGGAAATCTCACTGGGTCCCCGATCAAACGGGTCCCTTTGCCTCCACGCTGATGGATAATGGGTTTGTTTTCCTTCCTCACAGTTAACGGAGTGACCATCTACATCCTGCTTTATAAAGATTGTGGATTGTCTCCATGTGTCAGACGTTACCTGGGGGCCATGGCAGCGGCGGATCTCCTGGTCATTATCCTCGACCTGATCCTGAGACAGTGCTGAGCTGTTTAAAGAACATTTCCTGGTATTTTATGCTCTCGGCTCGGTATTGGCTGGGGAATGCCCCCTGGTTTTGTGAGGTAACAGTCACAGTTGCATTCTCCAGTGTCTGGGTCACAATCGAGTTCCTCCACAACATTCTAACCCCGTGTGTCCCATTTCTCCTGATTCTGCTGCTCAATGTTCTCACCGTCAGACACATTGTAGTGACCAGCAGAGCCCGCAGGAGACTCCGCGCTCACACCAATGGGGACGCTCAGTCTGACACTGAAATGAGAAACCGAAAAAAATCCATCATTTTACTGTTTGTGATCTCGGCCAATTTCATCCTGTTGTGGTCAATGTTAATGTTGTATTCTATATGGTTCCGGATGTATTGGATTGTGGATACCCCTCTGTCTCTCCATTACTTTGTGGGGGAATTGGGCTTCATGTTGCAACTCCTCAGTTGCTGCACAAACACCGCGATTTATGCCGTGACCCAGACTAAGTTCAGGCAGCAGCTGAAGAATGTGCTGAAATATCCCTTCACCCAAATCCATCCATCCATCAAATTCCCTCATTAATCAATCCATCTGGGATTTTCTCATTTCAGTTCAGTGTTTCAGCGATAGAGCAGCCTGTCGCTATGGTAACAGACTGAGGGTAGCACTGGTTTGTCCATCCTTATCCCCCAGTGGGGTTACAGGGAAACATTTCGATGTTCCTCACAACTCAGGGGCCAGTGAGAAAGGGCACCATCCCACTGACTGCATCCATCACTTTCATTTGTAAACAATAAAAATGTTGATTAAAGCGTACCGAGCAGCAGAGTGACCGATGTTGTTGTGTGTCTTAGTGTTTGAGAAGCTGAGCTGGAGAGAGTCAGACTCAGCCCCAAGTCCTGGTCCTCAGGGAAGGGGAGGGCACCGGGCCCAGCGCTCAGGAGCTGGGTTTAATTCCCTCTGTCCCCCCCACTCCAACCTGGCCTCCCCATTTCCTCTCCCCTACTCTCTCCATCTGCCTCCACTCTTTCCTCTCCCCCCTCCACTGCACTCTCTCTCTCTCCTGCCATCTGCCTCCCTCCCGCAATTCCGTCTCTACTCCATTTTTACCCCTCCTCTCACCTCCCGCATCTCCCCATATCATCTCACAACCACCCCTCCAACATGCAGCCACAGCACTAACCACTACCCCCCTCCCCAGTCTCTGGATCAGAGGGAGAGGGACGTGTCAGGGAGACAGACTACGTCAGAGAGGGAGGGAGGGGCAGGAAGGAGAAAGATTTAGTCAGAGAGTAACACAGGGAGGTGGGGAGAAAGAGAGACCGAGCTAGGTGGATCGAGAGTGAGAGAAGGTGGAGAAAGAGTGAAGGAGCAGGGAGAGAGAGAGAGAGGGGGGGGTGGGGCAAGGGAGAGATAAGGTGAGGGAGAGAGAGAGAAATAGGGGAGGACATAATGAGAGAGAGGCCAGAGAGTGGGGGACAGAG
>NW_025208801.1:0-1623 GCF_004010195.1 Chiloscyllium plagiosum | reverse complement strand
TCAACCTTACAGCATGATGCCTTTCCGAGTTTTCTGCCTCATTGATACAGTTGTCTTTCTTGACTTCTCTTGTTCTAACTTTCCCTTCAATTTCCTTTTTAAACATCCAGCTTGTCCCCTCCCCCCCGCTACTTAGTTTAAATGTAGCGGTGTTGCAGTAGAAAACCTGCCTGCCAAAATGCATAGAGTTAGGCCACAGATTAGTCATGATCTCATTGAATGATGAAACAGGCTGAATGGCATACTCCTGTTCCTATGTTCATGTTTACTTTCAGTGTGGTAAACCTAGAGAGATCACTATCTTTTAGAGAAGATGTTAAAAAAGGAGAGACTTTGGTTGCAAAATGCAGAATATGTGGGAATAAAATGCTGAAGAAACTGGGACAACTTTGTAACTCATATTTGTTTTATATAGTAGGTATGTTCTGTATGTCTTCTATTTCAGGATCAGATCATAATCCCATTTGATGAGTAGATTGATCCGAAAAAATGATTTGGCTCATGTTGATTTGACATATTTTACTGTCAAAAATACGACCATGTTTCCTTGGCAATATGGAGCTGATGGAGGCATGCTCATGTTTAATTCTTCTGAGGATTGAATAGTCAACTCTGATACAGAGACAACCTCTTAGATTATTGATTATACAAGTCATATGTTGATGGAATATATCCTCATGGACAGATAATCCAAACGGTAATCTGATGAAACAATATTAACTGGAAGTTCAAAAAAATGTGATTCCAGAGAAACAATTGCAACATTTAAGAGGCATTTGGATGGGTACATGAATAACACGGTTTGGAGGGATATGGGCCAGGTACTGGTAGGTGGGACTAGATTGGGTTGGGATATCTGGTCGGCATAGACAGGTTGGACCGAAGGGTCTGTTTCCACGCTGTACATTTCTATGACTCTATGTATGAACCAGTACCAATCTTGTCATCAACTTAGAAAAAATGCTTCTCAGCTGAAAACTTGAGATTCAGCTCTTCCAGGGTAGGGGTCTTGTACATGGATCTGGTTAGTGAAATATTTTGTTACCTTGGAATTAAATATGTACCTATGGTGCTGTCTTTCTTCAAAACAAGTAATAGAATGACACCTGTCAGCATGATGCTCCACTTTGTGGATAATGTTGTTTTGTATGATAGAATACAACTTCAGTTTTGAACTTTTCTTGAATGGCAATAATTCCAAATTGACACAAGACTGGCAATAAACATGGCCTTGTCAATGATGTATTTTGTGCTTTCTGTGTAAAAAAAAAGTTCCCTATATTGTCACCCCTCTGACAGACGCAAAAACTGGGTTCTTGTCGAGACGCATGTCTTGAAATTTATTAACGACAGTAGCTATCTTCACTTCATTAGATCTCAGGCTTAAACATAAGACTGAATCATATTTTGTTTTGGCTAAGGTGGAGTCACATTAAGTTTTCTGGAAGGATTTGCACTGTGAGGCCGAATGAGTTCCTCCGCTCTATCTTAAAACCCGCCTCATTAATTGTCTGCCTTGCTCCATGGTATCTTTCACATTCAATTTCCACTCCACACTTCCATGCACCATTCCCACAACAAACTGGCACTCAGCAGGTAGCGAAGAATTCACTCCTTGTGCCT
>NW_025208800.1:0-15262 GCF_004010195.1 Chiloscyllium plagiosum | reverse complement strand
CGGAAAAGGAAATTGAGAGGTCCCAGAAGGGGAGAGAGGTGTAGAAGAGAGTCCAGGTGAACATAAGGTCGGAGAGGAAGTTGTTTGTGAAGGTGATGAAATATACAACCTTCTCCTGGTAGCACGAGGTAGCACTGATACGTTCATCAAAGTAGCGGAGGAACAGTTGGGAAATGCTGTCGGAATATCTGCGAAAGATGGACTTTCCAAATATCCAAGGAAGAGGCAGGCATGGCTACCCATTTGGTCTGGTGGAAGTGTGAGAATTGGAAGAAGAAGTTGTCAATGGTGAGGACCAGTTCAGCAAGTAAAATGACAGAGACGGTGAAGACTGCTGGTTGTGTTGGCGTGAGAGAAAAAAACCTAGGGCTAGCAGGTCTTCAAAATGGCTTACATTTGTGTACAGGGACTGGATGTCCATAGCGAAATTAAAGTGTTTTGGACCCGGGAAACGAAAGCTATGGAAGAGGTGGAGTGTGTCGATGGTGTCCAGAATGTAGGTGGGGAGTTCGTCGACGAAGGGGGACAAGACAGTGTCAAGGTATGTGGAGAAAGGTTAAGTGGGGTAGGATCAGGCTGAGACTTTGGATCGTCTTGGACAGTCACGTTTGTTGATTTTGAGAAGGAGGTGGAAGTGGACATTGCGGTTTTCCAGACGATGAAGAGGCTGTGGATGGTTGAGTCCGAGAGGTGATGAGGTTTTGGATGGTATGGGAGATGGTGGCTTGGTGATGGGAAGAGAGGTCGTTGTCAACGGTGCAGTATAAGACGAGGTTTCTTGAGTCGGCGCCTGTCTCCAGAATTGTAGAGATAGGTGTGCCAAATTACAGGCTCATGGTGATGTTGGAGTTGGATTGGAGGGGGTCAAGGGCTGCGCATTGCGAGGGTGGGAGTCTGATGTGTGTCTGGTGGGTGGACAGGTTCAGGCAGTCTGTCTCACGGTGGCAGCTGGAGATGATGAGATGGGGGGTGGTTACAGACCAGCACAGGATGTCTCGGTGGAAGGGTTGCGTTGGTGGTGGGAGAAGGCTTCCTTGGAGGGTGAGCAGGAAACTTGATTTGAATAGTGAGCCCGGAGTTAGAGGCGACAGAATGTTCAATGTCCTACCATTGCAAGAAGTGCAAAACCTGCGTCCACACCTCCTCCCTCCCCTCAGCCCAAGACACCAAAGGATCCTCCCAAAGAAATTGACCTGTAATTCCATGCAGGTTATAAACTACATCCATTGCACCCAATGTGGTCTCTCCTACACTGAGAAGACAAGACGCCAACGTATGCATTGTTTCAGCGAACATCACTGGGACACCTGCACGAACCAAACCCATCGCTATGTGGCTGACCAGTTTAATTTCCGTTGCACTCTGCCAAGGACACACTGGTCCTTAGCTTTCTCCATCGCTAAACCCTAACCAGCCGACCACAGGCGGAAGACTGCCTCATTTTCCACTTTGGGACCCTCTAACTACTTGTGATTATTGGGGATTTTACCAGTTACCACATTTCCCCTCCCCCAACTTATCGCAATCTCAAACATCCAACTCAGCACTGTCCTCTTGAACGGCCTCACCCGTTTATCTTCCTTCCAAACCCTCCGCTGCACCCTCCTCCCTGGACTATCACCATCACCTCCCACCTTTATTCTGCATTCCCATCTATATTCTCTCCAGAACTACCCAGTTGTCATTTAAACCTAAGTCCCCTTGGCCCAAAAGCCTTATTCCTGAAGAAGGGCATAATCCTGAATCGTGAATGTTCCTGCTCCTGGGATGCTGGCTGATCAGCTGTGCTCTTCCAGCATCACACTCTTTGACACAATAAGCAGGAAGATAAATTGAAGTTGAGGGATAGATGGTTTAAATATGTGAGAAAAATATTCTTCAACTAGTGGATGTTGAGAATATTGATCTCACTGCACGTGAGGGTGGTAGAGGCAGAAAGCCTTGTAACATTTATTTTGTAAATAGATGTGCGCTTGAGATGCCAATGTGCGCAAAACCATGCGCTAAGACCTGGATAATGGCATGAAAATGGGTAAATGATTGCTGTTGACCAGAGTGGGCACAATGCGCTGAAAAACCTTCGTCTGCGCTTTACACCTCTATGACGCTGTGACTCAAACTACTCGTTGAAAATTAAATTCGCCTCCTATGGGCCTCCTCTACCCCCTGCCGGGACTGTTCCCCTTAACCGTCTCTGAGGGACCCTCCTTCCTCTTCTTCAAAGTCCAAGTTATAACCTAAATCCCGGCCTGTACCTTGCATGCGATTTCCATCTCCAGAGACAGAGGCCACTCAGACCACCAGCGACAGTACGCTCAGCTTGAACTGTCCAGTTAAACATAAGGATTTGAGCGTTTAAAACTGCCTATTGGCTAGACGTGTTTAATAGGCTGTTGCTTTGATGAATTGGAGGGCGACAACCCGCCCTTGGCATTGTGCGACCGCAGTCAAGGGAGATCAGATGATGAGCTGATGCAATGTGAGATGCACAGCCCGCGGGATACCACGAGGATCTGTAAAGATTTGGAGTTACCGGTGTTGGTCTGTGGTGGATAAAGTTATAAATCACACCACACCAGGTTAAAGTCAAAAGATTTACTTGGAAACCCTAGCTTTCAACGCGCTGCTTCGTCTGGAAACATTGCATGTCATTATCTGGAGAAAGGGGGAGGGGGGAAACAAACGACACAAAACTAGATTTGGGTGCACGACATGGTGCAGCAACTTACGAGCGAGCATGCACAGTGACCAGAGATGAAGCCATACTATGTTGAGAGTCCAAATCGATTGTTCATTGCGGATGGAGCAAAGCTTACTTAATTTTCACAATCACAGTGTCAATATTTCGGGTTCATTAGGATGTGTTAATTTGCCATAATACATGCATGCATTGCTAAGGGAGGTGTGAGTGCGAGTTTGGAGACAAAGTAATAGTTTCTGACATCAGTGGAAAAGGGAAAGCGACACTACTCCTCTGGATGATCCTATGTGCTTCGGAGAGGATGGAGATCGGAATGTGATCAGACAGTGTGTGACCCGGGGGGAATGGAGATTCCAGTGAGATAACACAGTGTGTCACCCGAAGAGAGACGGACATCCTAGTGACATAAGACAATACGATCCGGGTGGGGGGGAGATCCAAGTGAGATCAGGCAGTGTGTGACTCGAGGAGGATGGAGATCCAAATGAGTTCACACAATGCGTGACCAGGGAGAGAAGGAGGATGGACACCCCGTTGAAATCAGTGTGTGACCCGAGTGGAATGGAGATCCCAATGAAATCAGACCGTGTCTGACCCGGGAAGGATGGTGTCCCGATGAGACCAGGGAATATCTGACTCAGGAAGGACGGAGATCTCGGTGAGATCAGGCAGCCTGTGACCCCAGTGAGAATGGAGATCCCAAGGATATCTGACACTGTCTAACTCCACGGAGGACGGACATGCCAGCGAGATCAGGCAGTTTCTGACCTCAGGGAAGGTGGAGATCCCGGTGGCATCAAACAGTGTGTAACTCAGGAAGGATGGAGAGAGGGAAACTAGAGCAGAGCTCAGACAACGAACACATTTGGGTTCCATAAACTGGACGGATATATAACATAGATGTACTGCTTCATATTCACTGCGTCCGCTCTCATTTCTCATTGAATATTGTATCCTGACCTCCTGTCATGTTCTATCCATTGCATGTGCATTGTTTGCACAGCTGAATGGTGAGGGATGTGCAAGTTCATGCCATTATAAATTATAGTTAAGTGCTCATAGCCCAGACCTGCCTTCTTGGTTATCATTTTTTTTACATCCTAGAACCATTTTAATTCCAATCTACTTAGCATGATGGTAATGCCACACAGCAGGATGTACTATGTCCCAAAAAATGAAGACAAGACTTTGTCTCAACTTTCCAGTTTCTAGATTTGAGAGGAAAAGACTGCAGGATTGACTGGCAACAAATTATGGCCAAGTGGCCAGAGTGATGTCTGGTAATCTATCAATTGTTTGTTTTTATTTATTCTACAATAGGTGTTCCATGTAACTGAGTGGTATGTTTACACACTTTGCAGTCCCTCTGAATATCCGTGCAAAATATTCTGTGTCAGGAATGAGTCTGGTTTTCCTTCCAGTTTATGCCCATGAATACTCTCAGTGTTGATAGTGGGTGGCTGGGAGCCCATCTAGAACAGGATTTCACGAGGCAACTGTCAGTATCACAGATGTAGAATCGCTGCCCCAGTGGCATTATCAGTAGACGATTAATCCAGAGTCCCCAGATACTGTTCTGCGGTATCTGGGTTTGAATTCTGCAGTGGCTGATTTTGGCGATTGAGTTCAATAAATATTTGTGTTCAAGAGTCTTCAAGGTGGCCGTGAAACATGATGGATTGTCAGAGACTGCCATCAGGTTGCATTCTTGGCATGTTTGCGGATTACACTGAGATTGGTGGAGTAGCAGATAGTGAATGGGACTTTCCGTGAATACACGAGAACATCGATAAATTGGAGAGTTGGGCAGAGAAATGGCAATTAGATGTCAATCCGGACAAATGCGATGCGATGAATCTTGGAAGATTCAATTCAAGAGCGAAGCTTGCAGTAAATGGAAA
Organism: Chiloscyllium plagiosum; assembly: GCF_004010195.1. NCBI lineage: Eukaryota > Metazoa > Chordata > Chondrichthyes > Orectolobiformes > Hemiscylliidae > Chiloscyllium > Chiloscyllium plagiosum. The sequence continues at coordinate 10,660 of NW_025208800.1, read as the reverse complement.
AAAAATTGAAAAATTGATGTACACAAAGGTCTGCGTGTTCAGGTTCATTTTTCCTTGAAGGTGGCAGCGCAGGTCCGTAGAGTGGCCAAGAAAGCATACAGCATGCTTTTCTTGATCGGATGGTGTATTGTGTACAATAGTTAAGACCATAAAACAATAAGACATAAGAGTGGAAGTAATGTCATTCGGCCAATCAGGTCCACTCTGCCATTCAGTCATGGCTGACGGTCATTTCAACACCACTTACCCACATTTTCCCCATATCCCTTCATTCCGTAAGAGATGAATAATTTATCAATCTCTGCCTTGAAGACATTCAACGTCCTGGACTCCACTGCATCCGGTGGCAATGAATTCCACAAATCCACCACTCTCTGGCTGAAGAAATGTCTCCACATTTCCGTATTCAATTGACCCCGTCAAATTCTAAGACTGTGCTCACGGGTCCTGGTATCCCCGCCTGATGGAAACAATTTTTTAGCGTTCACTCTTTAGCGTTCAAGCCTTGAGTTGACAGGTCACGTTTCAGTTCTATAAGGCTTATGTTTGGTCACAATTGGAATACGGTGTACTGTTCTGGTCGCCACGTTAACAAAAGGAAGTGCATGGTGAAGAGAGGGTGCACGCGAGGTTCACCAGGGTGTTGGAAGGCGCTAGATCTGAGGAAAGGTTGAGTAGTTTAGAATTATTTTCATTTGAAAGAAGGAGGTTGTGGTGGGGAAATGACTGAGGCATAAAAATCATGAGATGTGCGGACAGGATGGATAACCAGGAAACCTTTTTTTTACCAGAGTGGAGGACTGATTTGCTGCGTGTTACGCGTTTAAAGTGAGAGAAGACAAATTTAGGGGACAAATGAATGGAAGGTTGTTCACACAGAGAGTGGTGGGGACCTGGAATGCGTTCCCAGCGGAGGTGATAGGGCCGGGAACGATAGTGTAATTTGTAATATATCTGGGCGGATACATGAATGGATATGGAGCAATGCGACTCATATCCTTCGAAAGTAGGCAGCAAGGTTAGGTAGCGGATCTGGATCAGCGCTGGCTTAGAGGGCCGAAACGCCTGTTCCAGTGCTGTAGTGTTCTTTTTTTCCTTGTTTTAGGTTCACAGACACTTTTTAGGGAAGGCATCAGCCGTCCTTTCCCTGTCTGGTCTACATGTGACTCTGGGCCCACAGCAGTATGGCTAACGCTTAATTCACTTCTGGCTAATTAGCGAAGGGCAATAAATGTTGGTATAGCCAATAATGCCCACATGCAGTGAATTAACGCCAAAGAAATAAAATCTGATCTAGAGATTTCGTCATGAGTTTCATTGATTATCTAATCAGGAAAAGGAGAGAATGCTGCTCTGTTTAACAAGACGCTGTTTTCCTCATTGTAATAATCGCGACCTACCCCTTCGATTGAACATATCAATGGATCTCGTCATGTAGTTTCACCGTTCTCTAAAAGTGATAACGCATGTGGCCAGAGTGATGAAGAAGGTATATGGCACGTTTGCCTTTATCGGCTGGGACATGGAGGACATGTTAAACCGTGTTGCAGCTCCAAAAACCGTTATTAGGCCACATTACGAGTACTGCGTGCATTTTTGTCCGCACCACCAGAATGACGTTGGAGCTTTAGAGAGATTGAAGAAAAGGTTTAATAGGATGTTGACTGGTCTTGAAGGCATTGCCAATGAAGAAAGGTTAAAAGTTTAGAATTCTTTTAACTAAAAAGATGGGTTCTAAGTGTAGACCTGATCGAGGTTGACAAAATTATGAAATGCATGCAGAGAATGGCTAATAAACGGCATTTTGGTTCAAGATGAGAGTAGGAAATTTTAAGGGAGATGTGCCAAGGCATTTTTCACACAGACTGCTTGGAGCCTGGAACTCACTTCCAGAAAAGTTGGTGGAAGCAGGAACATAAGTGATATTTAAGAGGCATTTGGATATTTCTGTGAAGAGGGAGGTGATAGAGAATAATTAAAGGATAAGAGGAGACCGTGTGTTATTTTTAGTTTCGTTCGGACATGATGACTAGCACAGTTTGATTGGCCGAAGGGCCTGATCCAAGGGCAGGTCATTATCGACTCTTAGATAAAGATTATCAGTACTGGGAATTTATCAGCCTTTACTCCTATCAATTGTGTGATACGATTTGTCTATTGGCAATGCCCTTCTTCAGCTTTTTCCATTTCACGAGATCCATGATCCTCATCTATCTTCAGTGCAAAGTGGCAAGTTGACGATCGAACTCCTCCTCCTCTGCCCGTATCCAGAATGAGAGATCGCAGTGTTCAGCTCATTTGATTTTCTCCAAGCAACATCAAGAAATGTTTGATAATCGAGACAACATTCTGTCAAACAGCACGAAAGCTCCAGAACTTGCTGCTCCCCTCGCCAAGCTATTGAGTACAATTTCAACGCAGATATCTAACAGTATGAAAAAAATCCGTCTCTTTTCTACATGGAAAACGTAAAACAAGTATAACCTGGCTACATTGCACTGCACCAGTTCTCCGTCGATAATCAGAATAATCTTTAATAGTCTGATCAAGCAGCACCTGCTCAGAAATAATCTGTTCGCTCTATCCTATGTGGGTTCATTCAGAGACACTCTTCTCTTGAACACATTCCATTCTTTGTTCAAAAATGGACACATGAGCAAATTCGAGATGTGTGGTGAATGTGACGCCACTAGATATCATGGCTGCATTGCAAAGAGTGTGGCAGCAAGTAGCCTGAACATAATTGCTAATAAATGGTAATCAGAGGAAATATTCTCTGCTCGTTGGATTTATAGCTCACACGGAGGAAGACTGTATTGCTCATTGAATGTTACTCATCTGAGTTGCAAGGCCTTTTTACCAGATGTTCCTCGGGTAATGCAGTTCAATTATCAATGACATTCGCTTTATAATTGGGGATGTTTGTCGATTATTCCACAATAGCCATCACCATTCATGATTCCTCAGATTCTGTCGGCAGTTGGTGGTCAATGCGAAGTGATCTGGAGAATATACAGGCTTGCGCTGCCAAATGACAAGTAAAACGACAGTAAATGATAAGAGCAAATGGAACCACTGGCCATTGCATTTATTGACACTATAATAACTGAATTCCCCACTGTTCCCAACTGGGCGTTGTTATCGACACGCAACTCAACTGGCCTCGCCGTCTTAATACAATGGGGACAAGTGACGGCCAGATGCCACGGATACTGCAGCGATTAATTCAGTTCCTAACTCAACAAAGCCTGTCAACTGTTTAAAACGATAAAGTCAGGAATATTATGGAATGTATTTCACTCCAAGAATACTCAAGGTTCATGAGACCATACTGAACAAATTAGCATGTTGGTTTGGGTGAATGCCATTTGCAACATTGTATAGTAGGTTCAAGATGCATTGAAAACAGACATGAAATATCTTTTGGCAGGATCTTATAACCTCACGAACCCTTTCTCTTCAAAATAGAAGAAAGAGCAGGTACATAGTGAGGCAATCACTTGCAAGTTCTCCTCCAAACCAATTACAATTCTGACATGGAAAATTTTGTCCTTTATTCACTGGGTGGAAATCCTGGAACTCCACCCCTGTGACTGTCCCCGCAGCATCAGATCTGTAATACTTTAAGACGAAAGCATAAAACAACGTTCGGGACGGGTAGCACATGTTGCTCAGCCAGCGTCGTCCATGCCACATAATCAAACAAATAAAAGTTATCTTTATTTTATTTTGTGACGGCGGAAGCTTTACTGTGTGATTTAAATTTGTCAAACATTTTTGAACAACATTAGGTATTCCTGTGTCTTACTGAAAGAGAGCTACTTCAGTTTGCAGCTGTTTCCTTGTCTTTACAAGATATTACAAATCCTTTCAGTTAGTTCCTATGTTCCAGCAAAAAAACTTACTGACCTACTCTCCGTTCTTCCCCTTAAGTAATCCTTTTAGTCCTCCATTACTAACTGATAAATTGCTACCAGTCCAGAGGTTTTTTCTTTGCTTGCATCTCTGCATGCCATTATTTGGAACAGGAAAAAAAAATCTCAAACTTTCATCCCATTCATGTTTTATCAATTTTCTCTTTTGGTCAAATGCCAGAAAGGAATAAACAAACTTTTCGGTTCACCCATTTGCTCTTTGAATGTTTACCACTACTTATTTAATATCATTCCTTCAGTAACATTTTCCAATCCATCATAACTAATTGAAGGCTCACATCATTTTACCACTTGTATTTCATGTTCTGAATCAAAGTCGGAAATTCAAATCCCTCTCTTTTGACATTTATTAAAATTCTCTCATATTCCACTGCTCATAAGCAAAAGGTCTCCCACAATATTATTTATTCACTTATCATTTCTTCATAATCAGTCGTGGTTGAACTGCTCCCTGTTTGTTTCTTCAACACAACGGTGCGGCAAAACTTCTCTGCACGCTGCATAAAATCATGTTGTATCGTATTGAAACTAATTAGGTGATCAAACATAGTTATAGATGTTCCTTTACTGCCCAAATCACTGATATCTCGTTTAATAACATTGCTAACATCAACACTGCAGTTTGTCTGACCCACATGCCTCCTGCATTAATATTTCTCTGACTAAGCTTGGTAGGTATCAATTCTGCTCACAAAAACTCTACACTGACCTGCCATCCTATTTCAGTACTCATTTTATTTGCTGTTTGAAATGGAATGAAACTTCAACATCTTTTCTCTTAAGTCGGCTCTTCCTAAATAACAGATTTCAGGACACATTCCTGGTCATTCTGCTGCCATGCTCACTTTATCCCATCCAAGTGATAACTTTTACATTCGTTTGTGTGGTGACATTTCCACATTAGTTGAATTGATCTTTCCATTAATGCAGAGTTTTCAGGCTTACTTTTTTTTGCAAAATTCATGAGCCGAATACTGCTTTTTACAACATTATCTCTCTTTCAATCTGACATTTGACGTCTACGCTTATCGTTTTCCTTATTTCACATTTGCATTTTCTCATTTTGTCCTTGATTCTCCTTCCTTGATGCCTTGTGTATTTTTTACACGATTCTGTTGAGTTAGTTCCCGTACTTTCCAACCACTGGTGCAGTAATCGACTGTGGGTTTCAGTCTCTCTCTTCCCCGGGTGCACTCGATCCATGTTGTATTTGCTCTATTTTCTGCAAACCATTTCAGAATACTCGAGGCATCTTAAACTCTAGCTCAAACCGTATCGTTAGGCATGTCTTCATGCCATACACCCTACGACTTATATTCTGACCCTCATATGGAAGGAGAAGAGACACTGAAAGATGAAAATTACTGGGACTATTTTTCAACTTGCTTTCTATCTTCCTGCATTATGTTTTAGGTCTGTGATTTTTGCATTAACGTGCAACGTGAAAACTGACTGATTTCCCTTCACTTTCAAGATGCCCTGTTGCCGCTCTGGGCACAACGTTTTTCTTGCATTGTCTACCTGGTTCTCCTAGGTTGACTAATGTTTCACATTTCCCTTACTGCCTGTGGAGCCTTAATCTGCGCTATGAACACCTTGCTTTTCTCTGAACTTCATGGATAATCCACAATATCCCGAGTCACCGCTTCAGAAAAGAGGGGGTTCGACCTCATGATTGCAGAGTAAATACACAGAGTAAATATCATGAATCTAAACAAATAGCGCAGGACTTTTCTGACTCTCGAATATTTCTGGATCATGATCAGTCATCAAATACAAACAAGGTGAAGGTGTTCACAAAAAAAGTAAAAAGGGAAGAAGAGTATGCAAAGCGTTCGTGAAACCGACTAGTGGTTAATTGTGGCTGATTGTGAGTTTTAGTGGCAATAAATTTCCCTTCATCAAGACATTGAACAAGCATTTATGGACTCGTCGATAAAATCCGAAACTTTCTTCAGGCAACATAACGGGAATTGATCCAAATGGGCAATATCTGTGTTCTCCCCAATCAATGCATCCCAAGTCCGAAATCGTATGATGAAATCTCTACTAAGAATGCATTTATTTGTTCAGGACCTGTTGCCATTGGTGAGTGGCAACTCTGGCCCATTGTATATTGAAGTTTCAGGTATGTTAATGCCGTTTAATGTCACGAGGAAATTGGATCAATCTCACTTAATAAATTGGGTAACAGCCTGGCGCTTCTGTGTGAGCAATTTTTCTACATGGTCACAAACCACTTCAACAGCCTTGCGGTCATTTTACTCCCGATGAGAGACGAAGTAGATACAGGAATTTTGACTTACTGCGCAGTAACAAGCTCGGAAAGCTACAGTTGGAAACAAGAGAGCTGTCACGGAGTAAAGACAAGGTAGTTGACGTTAAATTATCAGTAACCTCGGTCAATGGCTCGGCAAAAATAAACAGAACAAATGGAGGGTAAAGTCATCAATTTTAGTTCAGAAAGGCCAACTGATCTACAACAAAAAATATGAAATGCTGAAGGTGTTATATTTATAATCATTCACAGAAAAGAATTTCAGTAAATTACAGAATGTTACTATTCTAATAATTAAATCTTAATTTGGCAAAGGACAACAACACAGAAGCAGGAAGTAGCCGAAAACTCATGAATCACTCACCCTACTTCAAGCGATTTGGTATCTAAAGCTCGAGTCTGCCTTACTGGGAACCGTCCTGAACACTTTGTTTCAAATTACATTTAACCTTTCATTGGTAACAACTGAGAAAATGTTCATTGGCATTATCCCATATACGCACATTGCCTTCTGAGCAAAAGGTCAACCCGTTGTCACGCCCCTTTGCAATTTCGAAAGATGAGGAGGAATGTCATTGAAACAAATCGTATTCGTCAGAGTTTCTCAAGGCAAATGTTGAGATGATGCTTCCTGTCGTGGAAGAATCTAGATGCAAATCGCAGACAAACAAATTGAAGTTGGACTAATTTAAGACAGTGACAAGGAGGAATTTGTTTCCTTAGAGGTATGTTTACGTTTGAAAGTCTATGCTACGCAGCATTCGGGTGTCATGTCTTTACGTTTATGTAAGGCTAATGTATATAAGTTGTTAACCAACAGAAGAGTAAAGGACCACAAGGAAATTGCTGAAATGTAGGCAAGAAGAATGTCGGAGTTGCAAGATCCCATTGAAGGGAGCATGCTGTGGGATACGAATGACCTGCTACTTTCTTAAATTTCTTCTGGTACAATTGGCTTATGGAAACGAAGACGAAGAGAAGTCAGTGTAGATATGAAAATCTAGATGCTGTCCTTCTTTCCTGTGGAAACTCATGAAAGGACCCCGGCTGTAAATCAGACGATGAACTAGTGATGAACCTCAAATTGACAGACACCCTGAGAATAACTCAAGCACTTAGAGTAATGAAGATAATGACACTAAGACAAGCCCAGAGTGAAGACAGAGGCTGAACACTGTACTTTTCTCGATGTTATTACACTTAACGACATGTTGGGTATGCCACGGCTGGATTATTACATGCCGTTCTGAATCCACCTTATGAAAGGGAGGTGTTTTTACTGGAGTTGGCACAGAGGAGATTTACCAGGATTTTGTCTAGGCAGGAGAGTTTCAGTTATGAAGAAAGACTTGCATGCAGTGCTGAAATCCACATTATGAGAGAGGTGTTTTCTTAATGCAGGGCTGCAAAGTTTCGGTTATGAGAAGATACTTGACGAATTGTGGTCGTTTTCCTCAAGGCAGTGGAAATTGAAACTGGAACATGAAAGAGATGTGTAAAATGCTGAGGGTTTAGTCATATAGATCAGAAGAAAGATTTCTTCTTGATCCACGGATCCGTGATATGGGGCATAAATCTCAAATCGGGGCACAGGCCATAGAGGATGTTTGAGGAAAAGCCTTCTCATGATGTTGCATGTGGGAATTTACAGATGACAGCACAATTTTTGCGTTATTATCTGATAAAGACTTGATGCGGGGAAGTTCATTTTTTATGTGTTATACATTTCTAAGACACAATGGCAGCCAGGTACCTGCGTCTTCAGTGTTTCATGAATGTGAAATGGTGTGATTGAATGTTCTTTCGGTAGGTTGACTAAAATCTGTTGTAGAGTGGTGCCACGCAAAGCATGCGCTCACCTTTCGTAACAGCTGAAGTTATTATCACGAACTCATTGCAAGACAGTCCTCGCTGAGACCTCAGCTCTTTCTGCCTATTCCCATACAGAATTGGAGTATGGGGGCAGGAAGGGGAGAGGAGACATGTTTCCCCCCCGCCCGCCCCCCCACCTAGTTCCATTGGCAGCCAGGAAGACTCTTTTCATTTGGGCGCATACAGAAAGAGATTGAGACTCCCATTGGATGTCACAATACTGAGTAACACTGATATACAAATACAGACAGCTATACACACAAACAGAGAATGAGAGACAGAGAGGGAGTGACGAGGTACAGAAAGGAGAGAGATAATGAGAAATGATAGAATGGACAGCAGAAAAACAGAGGAAGTGGAAAGGAGAGAGAGAGAAGTACCAGGCTCAGTGAGGTTATGAAGGGGGTTTCAGTAAAGGGGTGAGTGAGAAATGGTAGGCGACAATTTAGATGCAAATGAATTAAGGCAAAATGAAAACACGCAGATAATGTCATTCAACTCAAATCTTTTGAGGTTGTCACACGCAAAAGAAAGGCGTTCCATTCCTCATCCACCCCTCGAACAGGTTGCATTGGAACATATTGTCGTACAGACCGTTCCTCTCTCGAAGATCGTGTCTCATTCATTCAAATTATTTGGACGGAAAAAAAAAACCCAAAAGGCATGGTGAGTAGGTTGGGGGATGACACAAAAATTGCTTGCATGTTGGACAGTGAAGAAGCTTAACTCAGATTACAAAAGATTGTGACCAAATGGTTTATTGAGCTGAGGTGTAGCAGATGGAGTTTAATTTGGCCATTTGCGTTTTATAAAACAAACATGGGTAGGGCGTAAATAATTAATGGTAGTGTCTTGAGTATTGTTAGATATCAACGAGACAGAGGATTCAGGTCCCTAATGAGATTAGATTATTTTACATTACTTAGAGAGTGGACACAGGCCCTTCAGCCCAACAGGTCCACACCGAAACTCCAAAGAGCAACACACCCAGACCCATTCCCGCACATTAAAACATTTAATTCTTTGAGTTTGATTCACAGATGCAAGCTGTATTCATTTTTCAGTTCTTTGAGTACAGAATTTGGGACATCATGATGAGGTTGTGCTGGTTGTTATGACGAGTTTTCTGGAGGACTGTGTGGAGTTCTGGTCGCACTGCTTTAGGTCGGATATTAGTAAATTGGAAATGATTCAGAAAATATTCACCGTGATGTCGCTGGGACATTAGGCTTAGCTATAAAATCTTGGCTGAATTGCTTTGGACTTATTTCACTGTGCCGTGGGAGGTTGATGGATGACCTCATAGAGGTATATGAAATTAGGATGGGCGTGGATTCGGTGAATAGCAGGGGTCTGATTTTCTTAGTTTCAGGAAATTCATAATTAGGAGACATATCTTTAAGGTGCGAGGAGTACATTTTAGAAAGGGCATGGGGGCAACTTTGTTTGCATGTAGAATGCATTGCCAGCTAATTGGTGTATGTAAGTGCTGTTGCAGCATTTAAAATTATTTGGATATTTACATGAACAGGATTTTTTGGAGGGAACGAAAACACAAATTGCAGTAAAAGCTCAATAGTTCTGTGAGTATCTGCAGAGACAAATTAGACTTAACGTTTCGCGCCGAGTGACCCTTCCTGCGAGAGTGAGACAAACAGAAAAAAGACAGATGAGCATGAGCAATAAAGTGATAAAAGACTGTTTTAAGATGAGATAGTAAAGATCAAAAGGCATCAAGGGCAATCTCTACAAGGTGAATGAGCAAGTGAGGAAGAAAAGCAAAGGGATTATGAAATGAGGAGGGACAGACAGCACACACACTTACCCAGAGAGATAGGCAGACAGACAGAGATAGAGACACACAGAGACAGAGAAGGAGGGAGACAGTCATACCGAGTCAAAAGTGAGCAGAGAGAGAAATGGGGACTGGTAGAGAGACAGAAAGGGAGAGAGACAGAGACAAACAGGGAGAGCAACACACAGAGACAGATAGACAGAGGCAGAAACAGTGAGGAACAAACAAATAGTGCGAGGCAGAGAGGGAGACAAAGATACAGAAAAGGGAAAGGGAAGACAGAGAAAGATCAATTGAGACAATGGATAAACACAGAGACAGAAAGACTGAGTGACAGACAGAGAGAGAGAGAGACAGAAAGATACGGAAAGAGAGATGACAGCAGATAAAAATTGAAATGAAAGAAGGATAGCAGTGGTCTGAGCTTAAGATGCTTAAATACCCTATAGCGAGTCAGAAGTCGTTGCTTCCCTGTCCATGCTCAGAATCATTCTGTGGGGAAAAAAATCCTCCAAGGTGTGACAGATTAGGGATTAACGGCAAACCTGTAGGTTATAGAGAGAAGAATATGTTGCGAATTCCTCTTCATTGTACACTGAGTCTGTGAGTTGTCATCAACTCATGAACAGGAGGACGGTAGGTGAAGTGACGGAGCTTTGCGTGAGTGTGAGATGGTTTATATATGTCACATTTCTATGTGTACCTACGACGCAGACCACCGTGCAGCGTGGAGGTGGGAGGTAATAAAGTTAATAGACTAACTTCATCTTGGGAAGAGAG
>NW_025208799.1:10268-15255 GCF_004010195.1 Chiloscyllium plagiosum | reverse complement strand
AAAGGGATCTGAGGGGCAATTTTTCTACACAGAGGACGTTTCAGATGTGGAATGAACTGCCAGAGGAAGTGGTAGAGGCAATATAATATTTAAAAGACATTTGGGCATGTACATGAACAGGAAAGGTTCAGAGGGATATGGGGCAAATGCAGGTAAATGTGATGAGTTGAGTTTGGGAAACTTGGTAGGCATACCGAAACAGGACACAAGTCAGGATGTCTTGCTCCAACAGTACAGGGTGTTGGGAGAGGCTCCACACGTGCACAAATCCGGTCTCCTTACTGAACGAGACACACACCAATGTGGGAAGCAGGTCAGAGGAAGGTGCACTCGGCTGATGTCTGTCATGAAGGGGGTTCTGTCTAATGGGGAGAGGTTGGAGTAGGTTGGGCCAGTCCTCAATGGAGTTTCAGAGAAATGAGAGGTGACCTTATTGAACAGGTAAGATTCTGAGGAGGAGGACGGGAAGGATGAATGCTAAGAGGGGTTACCCCTGTGGGAGAGTCTAGAACAAGGAGGCATAGCTTAAAGGTAAAGGGTTTCCTGTTTTAGATGGAGAAGAGGTGGAATTTCTTCTCACAGAGAACAAAGAACAAAGAAAATTTACAGCCCAAGAACAGGCCCTTCGGCCCTCCTAGCCTGAGCCGATCCAAACCCACTGTCTAAACCTGTCGCCCAGTTCCTAAGCGTTCCAGTTCGTTTGCGTTCATCTGCTCTCTGCCTACTCTTCCCCCCTTGGTAATGCTAACTTCATGATCCTTACAGTCTCCAGTTTCTACCTCACTGTCTAGTGGGAAGTGTTTGGAATTGGGGGCGGCACAGTGGTTAGCACGGCTGCCTCACAGCGCCAGAGACCCGGGTTCAATTCCCGCCTCAGGCGACTGACCGTGCGGAGTTTGCACGTTCTCCCCGTGTCTGCGTGGGTTTCCTCCGGGTGCTCCGGTTTCCTCCCATAGTCCAAAGATGCGCAGGGTCAGGTGAATTGGCCATGCTAAATTGTCCGTAGTGTTAGGTAAGGGGTAAATGTAGGGCTATGGGTGGGTTGCGCTTCGACGGGGCAGTGTGGACTTGTTGGGCCGAAGGGCCTGTTTTCACACTGTAAGTAATCTAATCTAATTCTCTCTCCTTCAGCCAGCAGTGGGTTTTTTTTATCGGAGGGGCTGGGTGGCAGCGGCAGTGACAGTGAACATATTTATGAATTAGACCGAGTTTTGATTGGGAAGGGAGGGGACATATGAATTAGACCGAGTTTTGATTGGGAAGGGAGGGGACAGCCACTGGAAAGTGGGGTTCAGGTTGCATCAGCCGTGGTCTCGAATGACAAAACAGGTTTGAGGGACTGAACAGCATACACCCAGCCCTAATCCTCAGTTGCCAATATATCGTTGGTATGGAGGGATAGGATTAGGAGAAGGGGAAAGGTGACCTTTGTGGGACTCAAAGCTGTATTACCTGATATGAAACCAGATCTCCTCTAAACCAGGTACTGGACTATGGAATCCAAACACCTTTGAGGAGGCAGTGATTCAGTCTGATTACATGTGAGGTAGCAGAGTCTCACTACCTTATGTGGAGAGCTCTTTCTAACTCTATCTTTAAGATGAACTACTATACCTTGGCATGTCACTCTAAACCCTGAGTCTAACCCTCTCTTGCTCACATATACACGCATACTCCTGTATCTGGGGAGGTATCTCTAACCTTCTCTCTTTCTCACACTTTCCTGCATCTGCAGTGGTTTCTGTAACCCCTTCCTTTCTCTCTCATTCCTTGATCTGGGAAGGGGTCTCCACAAACCTCTTGAATCTCAGGAGGTCTCTCTAACGCTCTATCTCATACACTCACGTATCTGGGAAGTCTTTCCAACACACTCTGTCTCACACTCCTGTATCTGGGGAGATCTCTGTAGCCCTCTCTGTCAGACACTCCTGTATGTGAGGAAGTCTCTCACCCTATCTGACACACTCCCGTATCTGGGGGGGGTCTGTCTAACCCTTACACACACACACACACACACCTGTATTTTGGGACGTCTTTCTAACCTTCTCTCTCTCACAGTTCTGTATCTGCGGAAGTATCTCTCTCGCACTTTTACTAGCTATCTGATAAATGAGTAGCACCCCGAAAGCTTGTACTTTCAAATAAACCTGTTGGACTACAACCTGGTATCATGTGATTTTTAACGTTCTCTACCCGAGTCCAACACCGGCACGGTGGGCACAGTGGGTGGCACAGTGGTTAGCACTGCTGCCTCACAGCGCCAGAGACCTGTGTTCAATTCCTGCCTCAGGCGACTGACTGTGTGGAGTTTGCACGTTCTCCCAGTGTCTGCGTGGGTTTCCTCCGGGTGCTCCGGTTTCCTCCCACAGTCCAAAAGATGTGCAAGTCAGGTGAATTGGCCACGCTAAATTGCCCATAGTGTTAGGTAAGGGGTAAATGTAGGGGTAGGGGTATGGGTGGGTTGCGCTTCGGCGGGGCGGTGTGGACTTGTTGGGCCGAAGGGCCTGTTTCCACACTGTAAGTAATCTAATCTAACCTCTACATCATCTCTTACACATCAACCCCCATACCCCATCCACCCCAACATCCAACATGCTCCTGTACCTTGGAGGTCTCTCTAACACACTCTCTCTCACACTCGCCTGTATCGGGGAAGTCTCTCTAAACTTCTCTCTCTTACGCACAGCAATTTCTGGTGTGGTCCTTCTAACCCATCCCTCTCTCGGTCACACTCCTTTAAGGGGGGGGGGCGGTCTCTCTAATTCCCCTCTCTCTCTTTCTCACTCCTGTATCTGGGAAGTTCTCCCTAGCCTCCCCTCTCTGATTTAGCATCAGGGTCTGGGTTCAATCCCACCCTCAGCAGCTGTCTATGTGGAGCTTGCACATTCTCCCATGTCTGCATGGGCTTCTGCCGGGTGCTCCAGTTTCCTCCCACAGTCTAAAGGTGTGCATGCTAAATTACCCATAGTGTTCAGAGATGTGTAGGTTAGGTGCTTTGGCCATGAGAAATGCAAGATCGCAGGAATAGGATAGGTGGAAGGGTCTGGTAGGATACATTTTGGACAGTCAGTGTGGACCCACCAGGCCAAATGGCCTGTTTCCAGGGATTCATACAATCCGGTATCTGGGGAGATCTCTCTAACCCTTTCTCTCTCACACACACACACACACTCCTGTATCTGGGGAGATCTCTTCATCCCCTCCCCCTTTCTCACACACACACACACACACTCCTGCATATTAGGAGGTCTCTGTTACCCTCTCTCTCTCACTCTCCTGTATTAGGAGCAGTCTCTCTCACCTTTTTTCTCTCATGCACACTGCTGTATCTAGGGTGGTCTCTCTAATCCCTCTCTCTCACACACACACACACATGGGGAGGTCTCTCTAACCCCCTCTGTCCTACACTCCTTTATCTGAAGAGGTCTTTCTAATCCTCTCTCTCTCACATTCTCTTGCATCTAGGGAGGTCTCTCTAATCCCCCCCACTTTGTCACTCCTGTATCTGCAGATGTCTCTCTAATTCTCCCTCTCTGACACACTCCTTTGTATCTGGGAAGTTTCTCTAATCCCCTTTCTCTCACACAATTCTGCATCTGGGGAAGTCTCTCTTACCCTTTCTCTCCCTCTTTCATACACAGTTCTATATCTGGAGAGGTCTCCCTAACCTCCAATCCCTCTCTCACATTCCTGAATCTAGGGAGGTCTCTAATCCTCGCTCTCTCATACTGCTGTATCTCAGCAGTTCTCTCTTACCCTCAGTCACACACTCTCCTGTATCAGAAATGGTCTCTCTAAGCCCTCCCTCTCTCCCTCATTCCTGGAACTGTGGAGGTCTTTCCGACTCTCCCTCTTTATTTCAAACTCCTGAATCTCGGAATCTCCCCTACACCTCTTTGCCCCACACTCCTGTATCTGCAGAGGTCTCTCTAATCCGCCCTCTCTCACACACTCTTCTGTATTTGTGAAAGTCGCTCTCATTCCCTTTCCCTCACTTCTAAATCTAGGGACGTCTCTCTAACTCTCTCTCCCTCACACAATCCTGTATCTGTGGAGGTCTCTCTCACCCTTTCTCTCTCTCTCTCTAACACTTCTGTATCTAGGGAGGTGTCTCTAATCCCTTCTATCTCTCTCTCTCTCACACACAGTTCTGTATCTCAGGAGGTCTCTTAACCCCCTCTCTCTCTCTCACACATACACACATTCTCCTATAACTGAGGAGGTCTTCCTAACTCTCTCTCTCTCTCTTTTCTCACACACTCCTGTATCTTGGGAGTTCTCCCTAATCACACTCATGTACCTGGGGAGGTCTGTCTAACTCTGTCCCTCTCTCATATACTCTTGTATCTTGGGTGGTCTCTCTAACCCTCTCTCTCACACACTACTGTCTCTGGGGTGGTCTCTCTAACTCCACCCCCCTCTCTCTCACTTATTTCTATATCTATGGAGGTCTCTCCAATCCTCTCTCACTCTCTCTCTCTCTCTCTCTCGCTTACTGCTTTAATGGGGAGGTCTCTCTAACATCCCTACCTCCCACTCCTCTTTTCCACACTTCTGTATCTGGGGAGGTCTTTCTAACCCTTTCTCTCTCACACAAATTCCCTTACATCTCAGAAGGTCTCTCTTCTATATCTGGGAAGGTCTCTCTAATCCCCTTTCTCTCCCACTGCTGTGTCTGGGGAGTTCTTTCTTAACCTCTCTCTCTCACACACTGTCCTGTATCTGGGGAAGTCTCTCAAATAGTTATGCTCTACCCTCTTCTGTACCTTGGGGGTATTTAATACTCTCTCTCGTTCTCTCCGTCTGTATCTGGAGAGGTCTCTCTAACTCTCTCTCTCTCACACACACACACACACACACCCCTGTACCTGGGGGGGTCTCTCTAACCCTGTCTCTCACACACACTCCTGTATCAGGGGAGGTCTCTCTAACCCTCTCTCTCACACACACACACACACTCCTGTATCTGGGGAGGTCTCTCTAACCC
>NW_025208799.1:3571-5513 GCF_004010195.1 Chiloscyllium plagiosum | reverse complement strand
TAGCATAGAGTACAATAGGTGAGTGGGGGAGGTGATGGAGATAGGGAGGGGTGTAGGGGCTGGAGGAGGTGATGGAGATAGGGAAGGGTGTAGGGGCTGGAGGAGGTGATGGAGATAGGGAGGGGTGTAGGGGCTGGAGGAGGTGATGGAGATAGGGAAGGGTGTAGGGGCTGGAGGAGGTGATGGAGATAGGGAGGGGTGTAGGGGCTGGAGGAGGTGATGGAGATAGGGAAGGGCGTAGGGGCTGGAGGAGGTGATGGAGATAGGGAGGGGGCGTAGGGGCTGGAGGAGGTGATGGAGATAGGGAGGGGGCATAGGGGCTGGAGGAGGTGACCCGTTACACGTGAGGGGGTGTAGAGGCTGGAGGTGGTTCGGAAGAGTTTTGAGAATTTTAAAATTGAGCTTTTGTTTAACAGGTCTGAGTGTAGGTCAGTGGATACCACCTCGTCTCTGTCTTCAGTAAGCAACTCCTCACTCTGAGATGATACCCTCTGGTCCATTGCTCTCCCAGGAGGAGAAACAACATCTCCATATCTCCCCCCCACCAAGAATCTTGTCTGTTTCAATAAGGTCACCTCTCATTGTTCTAAATTCCAATGAGTACAGGTCCAATCTCCTCAACCTCTCCTCATCAGACAGTCCCTCCATGCCGAAAACCAGCTGAGTGAGCTCCTCTGAACTGCCTCCAATGCCCCTCGATTTCCTTCAATAATAAGGAAAGAATCCCACTTGTACTCTGACTAGGGCCTTGTATAGTCTTAGCAAAGCCTCTCCATTTTTATACTCCATTCCCTTTGAAATAAATGATTTGGAGATGCCGGGGTTGGACTGGAGTGGACAAAGTTAAAAACCACACAACACCAGGTTATGGTCCAACGGGTTTAATTGGAAGCACTAGCTTTCGGAGCGACGCTCCTTCATCAGGTGGTTGCCAACGCTCCGAACGCTCATGCTCCCAATTAAACCTGTTGGACCGTAACCTGGTGTTTTGTGATTTTTAACTTTGAAATAAAGACTGACCCTCTGTTCGCTTTCCCAATTACCGAATGAACTCAGATGCTGGCATTTTTTTGTGATTTACGAACGAGGACTCTCTAATCCCTCTGTTCTGTAGCTTTTGGCACTCTTTCTCCAATTAAACAATCTTCAGCTCCTCTGTTCTTCCTGCCAAAGTGCATCACCTCACATTTCCTCACATCACATTCCACCTGCCAAGTTTTTGTCAGTATAATGAACCTGTTCATAGCCATCTGTGGACTCTGACAGTCTCACCACCTGTCACCCCAAATATCTTTGTGCCACCTGCAAACTTGGTAATAGTATGTTCACTTTCCTCATCCACGTCACGAATATAGACTGTGAATACAGGGTCGTTTGGCTATAACGTGTGTTTCGATTGACAACTGGGGACACTGTTTCTAAAGCGTGAACTTTTAAAATGTGTGTTGGCTGTAACGCTATTTCACCGCCAGCATTTAAGCGCTGTTTCTAAAGCATGATTTTTCAATAATGTGGGGTTGCACAAGAAAACACCTATCGCATCGCAAAGCCACCTGTAAATGACAACCATTCACAATATTCCCTACGCAAACTGTCGCCATGTTTCTAATTGTTCATATTCAAAAAAATACATAAGTGCAATCTTCAGTAATATCATCTGAAAATCCTGCACATTATGAACTGCCACACGCCTCAAAACTGACACGAAGCCTCAAAAACACCTGCCACAAAAAGGGAGGGCAGCATTCGACTTAAATTGTGAATATATTGCGAATTGTAACAGAGGGTTAGACAGGGTGGGCAGTGAGAGCCTTTTTCCTCGGATGGTGAAGGCTAACACAAGGGGGCATA
Source organism: Chiloscyllium plagiosum (assembly GCF_004010195.1). NCBI lineage: Eukaryota > Metazoa > Chordata > Chondrichthyes > Orectolobiformes > Hemiscylliidae > Chiloscyllium > Chiloscyllium plagiosum. The sequence goes on along the minus strand of NW_025208799.1, from coordinate 3,662 downwards.
GCTTTAAATTGAGGGGTGATAGATTTAGGACAGATTAGATTAGATTACTTACAGTGTGGAAACAGGCCCTTCGGCCCAACAAGTCCACACC
>NW_025208799.1:1652-3507 GCF_004010195.1 Chiloscyllium plagiosum | reverse complement strand
GAACCCGGGTCTCTGGCGCTGTGAGGCAGCAGTGCTAACCACTGTGCCACCGTGCCGCCCCACGGGATATCGGGGTAGGTTCTTTCCTCAGTTGGTAGTAGGGGTGTGGAACGGCCTGCCTGCAAAAAGTAGTAGACTCGCAGATGTTAAGGGCATTTAAACGGGCATTGGACATACATCTGGATAGTAATGGAACAGTGTAGGTTAGATGGGCATCAGATTAATTTCACAGGTCACTGCAACATCACGGGCCAAAGGGCCTGTACTGTGCTGTAACGCTCTAAGTACTATGTTCAGTATTGGGGTGGATGTACACAGTCATCCTTTTTCACGCTTTTGTGGTGCATTTAATTTTATTGACAATTTCTGTTAATTCAAGGGGCATCTAGGGTCCCACTTACCCAGCGATGTTCAGTTTTTACTGAATCTGTGGTAGCCTTGTCCACCGATACCAACCCCAGCAGGTTCTCTCAGTGCTAGGGTTGACCACACATCAGACTCTGCCTCCTACACCCAACTAGCCTGTGAAATGATGCCAGTTTATTTCCCACACCCCTCTTTCCACCTGTTATCACCCTCTGCCAAATGCCTGTTCCCTTACCCTCTCACCATCTTCAGCCTCCATTCGAAGTCCTTGCTTTCTGGTTTCCCTCCTCTCTCATTCTCTTAGCCGTATCCTCCACAGACCATTTCTATCCTGTGTGTGTGTGTGTCTGTTGGAGAGACAGAAACAGAGGAACAGAAAGAGGGATGTGATGCAAGACAGGAGGATGTGGCAGGGAATATGACTTGGAAGAGTTTGGTAAAGAATACAGACAGAGAGAGAGAGAGAGAGAGAGAGAGAGCGCAAGTGAAAGGCAGAGACAGCAACAGACAGAGAGAGGGAGAGAGAATGAGAGAAAAGAAGAATAAGAGAGAGGGAGACAGAGAAAGAGACAGCAAGAAATGGAGACAGGTAAAGAACGTTTCTTGCCTCTCTCTCGTTCTCTCTCTCGGCACTCATTCTCTCTCTCTCTTTCTCCCTCATTCTGTGTCTCTCTTTCTCTCTCTCTCTCGTTCTGTGTCTGCCTTTGTCCCTCTTTCTTTCTGTCATTTCCTCTCTCACACGTTGCACAATAGCCATGCCATTTAAACTAATGGAGCCAGAAACATGTCATCGCCAATACAGGTAAGGAAAGTTTGCGTTCTGCAAATAACAATCTAAATTCTTCAATCGTGTTAAAGCCAATTTGCGTTGAATAAACACACATAAAGCAGAATCGACTGTGTTTTGGCCTCAAACACTTTCTGTGCTAGTGAATTCCACAGATTTTCACTCTCTGGGTACAGACACATTTTTCCTCAGCTCAGTCCTCTTTGACTCTCTCTCTCTCTCTTTCCCCACCTCATTCTCTGTCACCATTTTTCTGTCTCTCTCAAACTCTCTCTGCTATTTTTTCTCTGTCTCTTGCTTTCTCTGCTTTTCTCCCTCTGCTTCTGTCACTCTCTGTTTTTCCTTCTCTCTCTCTCTGCCTCTCTCACGCTTTCTTTCCCTGTTTTTCATTCTCTTGGCCTCTTTCTCTCATACTTTCTTTCTCTGTCTCCATTTCTTGCTGCCTCTGTCTCTGTCTCCCTCTCTTTTATTCTTCTTTTCTCTCATTCTCTCTCTCTCTCTGCCTGTCTTCTTCTTTAGATTAGATTACATTACAGTGTGGAAACAGGCCCTCCGGCCCAACAAGTCCACACCTATCCTCGTACGACCTATTCTCCATTCAGGCAACATCCTGGTAAATCTTCTCTGCACCCTCTCCAAAGCTTCCACATCTTTCCTAAAGTGAGGCGACCAGAACTGCACACAGTACTCCAAATGTGGCCT
>NW_025208799.1:0-1341 GCF_004010195.1 Chiloscyllium plagiosum | reverse complement strand
TGGCGCTGTGAGGCAGCAGTGCTAACCACTGAGCCACCATGCCATCCAAGCAAATTCTCCCAGTCATATTTCCTGCCACATCCTCCTTTACATCCCTCTCTCTGGTTCTTTATTTCTGTCTCTCCAACTGTCTCTGTCCCTATCTCTCCCTCCAACAGTCTTTCCTCGAACACCTTGTCTCAGTTATTATCCCCCCATTTGATTTCAAAGTGCAGGCAGGGAGTTAGAAGGCAGTAAAGGATCGACTCAGGCTGGAGAGGGTTAAACACCAAACAATCAGCGCAGCACAGACAGAATCAGCACCCAGCTTTGAGTCAGATTTGAAAAACCTGCCCAAGAAACCTGAACTCAGACACCATGAAGACAAACGATTTCACGCCAAGTAATCTTTCTCAGGAATCATTCACAGCTCACTGGCCCCAGGTCAGAGGCTCAAAGACGCAACTTGTCCCCAAACTTGGGACCTTCGATGAAACACCAACCACTGCCCCCAGCAACATTATCTCACCCCACCCCGAATCACTCCAAAAAAATCCCAACCTCCCAAAGCAACTCATTGTTCCCCTGTCTGAACTTCCCAAATTAATTGCACCTATCAGTAGAGTATGAAAACTAAACCATGTCAGGAATACGCCTTTAATCATGATTTGGGTATCTGTGAGAGCCAGGTTCTGAAGGAACACTCTGTTAATAGGGATTAGAATGTGTGTGAGGGAACACCCCTTTAATAGTGATTTCAGTGTGTGTGAGGGGCTGGGTGTGAGGGAACATCCCTTTAATAGTGATTTCAGTGTGTGTGAGGCCGGGTGTGAGGGAACACCCCTTTAATAGTGATTTCAGTGTGTGTGTGAGGGGCCGGGTGTAAGGGAACACCCCTTTAATAGTGATTTCAGTGTGTGTGAGAGGCCGGGTGTGAGGGAACACCCCTTTAATAGTGATTTCAGTGTGTGAGGCTGGGTGTGAGGGAACACCCCTTTAATAGTGATTTCAGTGTGTGTGAGGCGGGGTGTGGGGAACCATCCCTTTAATAGTGATTTCAGTGTGTGTGAGGCCGGGTGTGAGGGAACATCCCTTTAATAGTGATTTCAGTGTGTGTGAGGCCGGGTGTGAGGGAACATCCCTTTAATAGTGATTTCAGTGTGTGTGTGTGAGGGTCCGGGTGTGAGGGAACACCCCTTTAATAGTGATTTCAGTGTGTGTGTGAGGGGCCGGGTGTGAGGGAACACCCCTTTAATAGTGATTTCAGTGTGTGTGAGGCCGGGTGTGAGGGAACACCCCTTTAATGGTGATTTCAGTGTGTGAGGAGCTGGGTGTGAGGGAACACCCCTTTAATAGTGATTT
>NW_025208798.1:14489-15248 GCF_004010195.1 Chiloscyllium plagiosum | reverse complement strand
CAATATCCCTCAGTATCCAAACTTTCTTCTTGAATTTGACATCATCTCACAAGTGTCCAGATTAAACTGAATTTGCCATTTATCTGTATAGCTTTCCAACTGATCTGTCACCTCCTGAAACTTTGTATCTCCTTGCTCATTCAACCCAACTCCACTAATTTTCATGTCATCTGCAAAAATTATCTTTGTCACTTCCTTTCGTTTCATCTGTAACCAGAGGGCAGAAAATACCAGCAAGGGCTCACTTATTCTTGATGGAGATGAGGAGGAACACAAATAATGACTTGGCCTCCACAGCATTCTGCAGCAATGCGTTACACAGGTTCAACATTGACTGGCTGAAGAAATGACTCCCCATCTCAGTTCTAAAGGAACGTCCCTTCACTCTCAGTCTATGCCCTCGGATTCTCGTCTGACCTAGTAGTGAAAACATCTTCTCGACTTTCACTTTTTCAAGTCCCCTCAGTACTCTCTACATTTCAAACAGATCCTACCCTCATTCTTCCAACTTTCATCGTGTACACTCCCAGAGTCCTCAATTGCCCCTCAATTCCAAGCCCTTCTTCATTCTTGTAAATCTCCTCTAGAATCTCTCTCAGATAAGCACATCTTTCTTATGCTAAGGGACCCAAAACTTCTGCCAATATTCCAACTGCACCTGACCAAGGCTTTATACACCCTCAGCGATGCATTCATGCTTCTGTAAGTTAACCCTCTCGAAGTAAACGCAAATGTTGCATTTGCCTTCCTAACTGCCAA
>NW_025208798.1:12451-14357 GCF_004010195.1 Chiloscyllium plagiosum | reverse complement strand
CTGGGTTAGTAAATATGCAGATGACATAAAGGTTTGAGGTGTCGTCGATTGTATAGAGGGCTACTGCAGGCTGCAGTGTGACATATACAGCTGGGCTGAGAAATGGCAGATGGAGTTCAACCTGGATAAATGCGAAGTGATGCATTGTGGAAGTTCAAACTCGAATGTTAAATATAGGATTAAAGACAGGATTCTTGGCAGAGTAGAGGAACAGAGGGATCTTGGTGTTTAAGTACATAGACCCCTCAAATTTGCCACCCAAGTGGATAGGCAGTTAAGAAAGCATGTAGTGTTTTGGCTTTCATTAACAAGGGGATCGAGTCTAAGAGCTGCGAGGTTTTACTACAGTTCTACAAGTCCCTGGCGAAACCACACTTGGAATCTTGTCTCCCGTTCTGGTCGCCCTTCTTTCGAAAAGAGACAGAGGCTTTGGAGAGGGTTCAAAGAAAGTTTACCAGGATACTGCCTGGACTGGAATGCTTGCCTTATGAATAAAGGTTGATTAAGCTCGGACATTTCTCTCTGGAGAGAAGGAGGAAGAGAGGTGATCTGATGGAGGTATCAGGTAATGAGGTAATGAGAGGCATGGATAGAGTCAGTAGCCAGAGACTTTTCCCCAAGGCAAAATTGACTGGCATGTGGGGTCATCGCTTTAACATATTAGGAGAAGGGTATAGAGGGGATCTCGCTGGTAGGATCTTTACACAGAAAGTTGTGAATGCATGGAATGCGTTGTCAGCGGTGGTGGGGGAAGCAGAACTATATCGGGACATCTAAGCGAATAGTGGGCATGCGCATGGATCGCAGTAAATTGAGGGGTGTATAAGTTAGGTTATTTCATTTTACATTAGGCTTAATCCTCGCCACAACATCGTGTGCCCAAGGGCCTGTTCTGTCCTGTACTTTTCTATGTTCTGTGTTGTATATTATAGAAGACTGTCCGCTTTTTGAAAATAGTCAATACCTCCATTCTTCCTACCAAAGCTGCTACCTCACACTTTCCCACGTTTTATTACATTTCTTCATCCATTCTCCTCATCTGTCCAAGTACTTGTGCAGCTACCTGCCTATGTGACATTTACAAACTTAACAACAATTCCATCAGTTCCGTTTTCCAAATTGTTGATGTATGACATGAATAGTCTCAACTCTGACTCCTGCAAAACTCTCCTAATCACCAATACCTTCCTTGAAAAAGTCCTCTTCATCCTTACTCTTTACCTCCTGCCAGTCAGCCAATCCTTTACCCATGCTGATAAATTGCCCCGACAACATGTTTTTTTTTCTCTTATTTTTCAGCCTGCTGTGAGACCTTGTCAAAGGATACTTTAGTATTCGTATATTTGAAAAATAACCAAATTGATGATGAAAGTTTGGATGACATGCCATTCGATTGCACAAGGTGGAAGCTGATACACAAGAGAACAAACTATGTTAAGAACATAATGAAGATGAGACATGAAGTAGACAGATTCAGTATGTGAGCACGAATTGTAAAACAATGTGAGCACATTCACACCAAAAATCAAAAAGCTGATAATATTTTAAATAAAGAAGCAAAAACAGGTCACAGGTAGTTTGTTGCTGTACATTAAAAACAGAAGATTGACTCCCGGGCACAGCAAATGGCTAGATTTCTTCACTCGACAGATTTTTGCTATGAAGGTGTTGGCTTAGCATAAACTGTTAATCATATTAGGTCTACATTCCTGGTTGTTTAGGTCAATGGATACCGGAAAATACATGGTCAATTGCCGCCTTCTTCCAACATTCCATTGACTCTGGAGCAGTTCCTGCAGATTGGATGGTGGGAAATGTAATTTTACTGTTTGACATGATAGAGAGAGGAAAGTAAAGCAGTGATGGACAGAACAGTCAGCCTAACGTCAGTTCAGAAAAAACTGTT
>NW_025208798.1:8088-11194 GCF_004010195.1 Chiloscyllium plagiosum | reverse complement strand
TTGTGACAATATTCAAGAAAGACTGCAAAGAAAAGCCTGGGAATTGCAGACCAGTAAGCTTGATGTTTGTGGTGGGTTCGTTTTCTGAGAAGATTCTGAGAGATAAGACATAAATGCTTTTGGAGAGGCAGGGTTTGTTTCAGAGTAATCAGCATGGCTTTGTACGTGGGAGAACATGCCTTACAAATTTGTTAGTGTTCTTTGATGAAGTAGACAATAACGTTGATGAGGTGGTAGATGTAGTTTGTATGGATTTCAGAAAGGCCTTTGATAAGGTTCCCCTTGATAGGCTGCTGTGGAAGGTTAGAATGCATGGAATCCAGCGGAATATGGCAAATTGGACACACAATCATCTTGATGGTAGGGAGCAGACGGTAACTGTGGAAGGATGCATTTATACTGGAGGCCAGTGACTAGTGGAGTGCGTATGGGCCGGTGATAAGCCCATTGCTGTTTGTTACCTATCAATGCACTCTCATCAATGATTTGGATGAGAGTGCACAACACATAGTTGGTACGTTTTCAGATGGCATTAAAATAGTTGGCAAAATGCACAATGAGGAAGGTTATGAGAAATTGAAGTCGGAACTTGATCAATTGGAGAAGTGGGCCAAGAAACGGCAAATGGAGTTTAATCCAGCTAAGTGTGAGTTCTTGAATATTGGAAAGTCAAATCAAGATAGGAACTTTTTGGTGAATGGTAGGATGTTAAGGAGTGGAGTGGAGTTGAGGTGCACGGTTCTCTGAAATTGGAGTCACAATTAGACAGGGCATCAGTTTATTGTGAGACGGGAAAGAATAAAAGAGAACCTGCAGGACAACTCTATTCGTCAGGCGGTCGTACGATTTTGGATTGAGTTGCCAGTGGGCGTGGTTGGGGCGGTTATATTAACAACTATTGAAAAGCATTTGGATTAATACTTGGATAAAAAATGTTGAGAAGGATATGGTCCACGTGCAGGGAAATGGGGTTAGCCTGGATAGAAGGTTTGGTCGGCTCTGACCAGTTTGCACAAAAGGGTCTGTCTCTGTGCTGTTGGATTCTATAACCCTTTGAATCTATGACTGTAGAGATTACATGCAAACGGGATGTGTGTAATGTTTGGTAGTCTAAAACATGTTTTAATGTTGGGTCAGATGGGAAAAGTATTTATGAGTGAGATGTTGATATTAAAAATAAATGCAGGTCTCAGACTTTATCTAATTCAGCGTTAACAAGTCTGCCAAGTTTAAATATTAAGCAAAAACATCGTAGTTATTTTCAAGCAAAACTCCACAAACAAAGCTACAATGAGGAAAAGTAACGCTCTTCACCCTGTTATCTTTGAAACACTTGGAGGAAAACGTGAGGACTGCAGATGCTGGAGATCAGAGTGAAAAATTGTGGCGCTGGAAAAGCACAGCGTCCCAGGAGCAGGAGTATCAACGGTTCAGGCATAAGCTCCTCATCATGAATGCCTGATGACGGGCTTATGACCGGAATTTCGACTCTGTGCTCCTCGAAGGCTGCCTGACTTCCTGTGCTTTTCCACTGCCACACTTTTTCACTTTGAAACAATTCGACCAAATGATCGTTAAACTCATGACCAAGAAGAAGTAACAGATAATACTAGTTGGTGTTGTGAAGCCAATCTGCTCACACAGGTTGCCGGTGCTAGACTCCATTCCTTGACCAGTTGTTTTTGGCTGAATGACCTTTCTTCAGATGTCGGGTTTTTATTTTAACAAAGCATACTCCACAGAAATGCAGCACGACTGGGAAAGATAGCGTTGGGTTTCTCAGCTTGCTGCTGTAAAGAGAGACAGTGGGCTGTGAGCTGTTGTTTCACAGACAGCATAAATAATCTCCTTCTCTGAGTTCCAATATGCAATAGTGTTACCCCAAATCCAGACTGAATGTCATGAACTCTCTCTAAATGTTTCCAAAGCAAAACATCTGCCATTTATAGCAATACTACTTATTATCATGTCGGTCAAGAGTTTTTGCTTTAAAGATTCATGTTTTTATATATATATGTTAAAATGAAAATATCTCATTCAATGACTATTTCCCCAACATTTAGTCTCCATCACAAGCAGAAGTATCCATGAGATATGCACCTAATCCACACTGCTGAAGGTCTTATATGATTCAATAAGCTCATTCTCAGATTTCACCAACTAAACCTATCATAAACTCTTCATCCCAGGAATCTGTGAAGGTCAATATCTCTGGGATTTAATTCAGTTAAGGAGATCAAACTGCACAATGCACGAAGAATACGACTGTTTGAAAGTTCAATGCTTTTGCAGAAACAAAGCAAGGTAAGTGCTGAATTTTGCTTGTATTATTTAGACACAGTTTTTGTTTAAACAGTTAGCTTTAGTCTCTGGATCACCAAGTTCTGGGATGTTTCTCCATTTCAATCTTTTTCTGTTGTTTTATCCTTTGTGCCATAATATTCAAGTTCCCACAACGTATGCAATGCTGCTGTTTCTGACGAATGCTTGTGCACTCACCTCCCCTGCCTATGTCCCACTGGAGAGTCTCATACTCCACTTGACAACTTAGCGAATGACATCTGACGCATGAGTTAATTGAACACGTATAAATTCACTGCCCTCATCCAAATCAGTCAGATACATTGATATATGTGGCTCTCCACTATTTACAGCTTCCAAACTCTACATTTATCCCGACTCTTTACTACTTTAGAGTTGAAGCTTTAAAGGGCACATTATGTGCTCAGTTACGGAATCCTGATTCTGCCTTGCATTTTAGAGAAAATTAATGTTCTATTAGAGGGTTGCAATCCTGGGTGGTTGAATCATCTTCCTCAGGCACAATAGCAGCCTCGAAGGATTGGTTAAGAAAGCTACCCAAGCGAAGAGCAGCAATTGCAGTATTATTGAGAGATCATTGCTGATCTGATTGTGGTTGAACATCCCACTTCTGTGTGTTCTAAATAAACATTGGCTCCTTTCGCCATCCTATGAAGCTCAAACTTGAATACTTTCCATAAGCCAGCAAGTCCTGCTTCCTGGGAATGAGGATTTTACAGTCAGCACTGTCCTCAGAAGAAAAGAATATCCTTATATCAATCTGAAAAAGAAGAATCCTTATTTA
>NW_025208798.1:3264-4921 GCF_004010195.1 Chiloscyllium plagiosum | reverse complement strand
CTTTTACCCCCCCCTCTGCCCCTACTCAAACATTTAAATCCTGGAACCTGCACCAGCCAATCCTGTCCCTGTTCTAGCCATGTCTCCGTAATAGCCACAACATCGAAGTCCCAGGTACCAACCCACGCTGCAAGTTCACCTACCTTATTTCGTATACTTCTTGCATTGAAGTATACACACTTCAAACCACTTTCCTGTTTACAGGCACCCTCCTTTGAAATTGATGTCATGTTCCTAACCTCCTTACACTCTAGGTCCTGCACCCTAAAGCTACAGTCTGGGTTCCCATACCACTTTCCTGTTTACAGGCACCCTCCTTTGAAATTGATGTCATGTTCCTAACCTCCTTACACTCTAGGTCCTGCACCCTAAAGCTACAGTCTGGGTTCCCATACCCCTGCAGAGTTAGTTTAAACCCCCCAAGAGCACTAGCAACCTCCCACCAAGGATACTGGTGCCCCTCAGGTCTTCTCCTGCGCGCTTTTAAAGGGAAAAAAAACCTACCCGGCTGCCCCTCCGGTCTTCGTCACTTCCCCCTGCTGCTCCCGCTCTTTCTGTAAAGAGAGAAAAAAACACCGCTGCCCGCTACCGGTAAGTAATTTTAAAACAAACTGTCTTACCTAAGCTGCTGCTCGCACTCAAAGTCTTCAAATCTCCTCAAATATACCCATGCATTGCTAAATTTGAGAATAAGAATGCAGAAACGTTTTCAACTTAATTGAGTAAGTGGCTAAACAAATGAAGTGGCCAGTGCCCATATGGGTTTTGTTGAACCAAGTAAATCTGGAAGTAAAGTTAGTGCGGTACTCACATCACTGTCAGAGCAGGTATCTGAGGCATATGAGGAGGTGAAGGAATCCATCTTAAGTGCATATGAGCCTGTGCCAGAATCCTACAGATAGCAATGCAGAAGTCGAAGGAGGGACTGTAGTCAAACACACATTGAGTTTGGAAGAATCAAAATAAGGAATTTTGATAGGTGAATAAGCGAATATATTAAAAAAATAAACGTGACTATCTTAGAGAGACAATTATTTTGAAGGAGTTCAAACATTCCTGAGGTAATGAGAACTCAAGTGGATGATCAGAGAGTTAAACAGCAAGATTGCAGCTGAAATGGTTGATGATTACGACTTGGTTTGTAAATCAAAGTTGGGCTTCCAAAATAAATTTCAATACATGAGGGATAGAAATTGGGCAATAAAGAAAGCCTCACGCAATGAGGGAAAGATAGATCCCGGTAAAGATAATAAAGATAACTTACCACAGGGTAAAATGGAAACCCATGAAGGGCAAAGAAAAATTAAGAGCTCCCATGTTTACACTGCAATAAAGTATCCATATGAAGGCACAATGTTAGTGGGTTAGAAGAAGTACTGTGAAGTCTGATTTAGGAAAACAGTTTAAGCAAGAATTTATTTTGAAGCAGAGCTGAAAATGTGTTGCTGGAAAAGCGCAGCAGGTCAGGCAGCATCCAGGGAACAGGAGAATCGACGTTTCGGGCATAAGCCCTTCTTTAGAAATGAGGAAAGTTTGTCCAGCAGGCGAACATAAAAGGTAGGGAGGAGGGACTTGGGGGAGAGGCGCCAGAAATGTGATAGGTGGAAAGAGGTCAAGGTGAGGGTGATAGGTCAGACTGGGGTGGGGGCGGAGAGGT
>NW_025208798.1:0-2043 GCF_004010195.1 Chiloscyllium plagiosum | reverse complement strand
TAAATGACGAGCAAGAGATCATTTTAGGCAAATGAAACTCAAGCTAAAAAAGGCTTGGACTGCGTAACAATATAATTGAATTTTATCAGATATATCTTTCATGTCAAGTAATTTGAAAACCACAGGCAGTAATAAAATCTGCACCTTTAGTGACTACTCCTGCATTTGGGAAACATTTAAAAAGACTCTTAATTGATTGCGTAGGTCCCCTGCCTCAAGTAAAAAGTGGGAATCAGTATTTGTTAACAATCATGGATGTGTCTACGACAGTTTCAGAGGCCATTTCTTTAAGCAATAACACAGGTTAAAGGATTGTAGGACAGCTGCTCAAAATTTTGACTAGATGGGGACTACTTACAGAGTTAGCACCAGGTCAAGCGTCAAATTTTATATCAAAGTTATTCAGGGAACTTATGAATATTTCAGGAATAAAACAAATCAACTAAACTGCCGACCATTCAGAATCGCAGGGAGCACGAGAAAGATGGAATCAGACGTTCAAGACCATGTTAAGGGTGTTTTGTGAAGAGTATCCATATGACAGTGATGAAGGAATTCCGTTTGTCCTTTTTGTCATTAGAGCTATAATAAATAAATCTATCAAATTCAGTCCGTTTGAATTTATTTTTTGGGCATGAGTTGAGAGGGTCATTAACATTGGTGAAGGAGAAATTGCTGAGTCAGAATTTAGAGACCACAACTCTGGACTATGTGTTAATTTTTTCGAAATTGGTAAATAGAGTGGGGGAATTGACTACACTGATGCTTAAAAATATCAGAGTGTGAGATGAAATTGGAAGCAGATAAAAATCAAAAACTCACAATTTTTCTATCAGAGATAAGGTGTTATCATTGCTTCCAATGATACGTGAACCTTAAAAGCAACGTTTCATTGACCTTATCGAGTCGAAAGGAGATGGAATGAGGTGAACTATTTGACAAGGACTCCAGGAAGAAAGTAGTCTCAGAGAGTGTATCATGTTAATATGCTCAAAATGTATTTTGACAGGAAAGTAAAACAAAAGGAGACTAAGTTGCTGCATTCTGCACATACTGAAGAACAGTGTTCAGAGGATTCTTAAGTGGACATTCCTCAGGTTAGATTATTCAATGAGGATATTGTCAAAAATTGGGTTAAATTTTTGAGTTACCTTCCAGTAGAAAATCAAAATGACCAGAAACTGTTATTAGCATCGCAGGGGAAATATATGCGAAAAAAACTGGGAAGTAATAATCTAATTATGCATGATGCAGGAAAATGATGAAGTGCTGTTCCACTTAAGCAACATCCTTGTAGACTTAATAGTCTAATGCTAAAAATCACACGACATAAGGTGGAAGGTGTATTTGGAAGCATTAGCTTTTGGAGTACTGCTCCTTCAACAGGTGGTTAGAGGGTCACATCACGTCCCTCTAACGTTGACACATTTGATAACAAATGAGATTGAACACATGCTCTAAGACAACATAATCAAAGTGAGTTGTAGTTACTGGAGCTCACCCGTAATAATGGCTTCAAAACCAGATGGTACACAGCGTATATGTCAGTACAGATGCAAAACCTGATTCATACCTAATTCCACATTTGGAAGACTGTATTGAGAATATTTGGGCAGGCATGTACCTTATCTCAAAGTCCAGAAACAATTTAGGGTTTTTTTACACCGAATAGACTGTATCAAGTTCGAGTTAAGACATTTGTTATGAAAAATACACCAGCCACATTTCAAAGAGGAACCAATAAAGTCATTTCAGGATTACTCAGTTGTTTGGCATGTATGATAACCTGGTGATTTTTAGGCATACATGGTAAGAACATTTAGAGTCATTGAGTCAGAGAGATGTACTGCACAGAAACAGACTGTTCAGTCCAACTCATCCACGCCGATCAGTTATCCTAAACTGATCTTGTCCTATTTGCCAGCAACTGTCAAATATCCGTTTAGTACTTTGTCTATTTATACTGTTTTGTAAGTGTAGATGTACTGTACCTTTAGGAAATTTGAGGAACCAGCAAGGATTTCCTAACACAGTACAAATTAT
>NW_025208797.1:11697-15243 GCF_004010195.1 Chiloscyllium plagiosum | reverse complement strand
TTCCACACTGTAATCTAATCTAATCTAAAAATGTCACAGAGTTGTCACGGGAATGTCATGGGGATGTCACGGGGATGTCACAGATGTGACAGTGATGTCACGGGGATGATACATGGAAGTCATGGAGGTATCACGGGGATGTCACAGGGATGTTATGGAGATATCATGGAGATGTCATAGGGATGTCACGGGGATGTCACAGGGAAGTTACAGGGATGTCATGGAGATGTCACAGAGTTGTCACGGGGATGTCATGGGGATGTCACGGGGATGATACAGGGAAGTCATTGAGATATCACGGATGTCATGGGGATGTCATGGAGATGTCACAGGAATGCTATGGGGATGTCATGGAGATGTCACGGAGATGTCATGGAGATTTCACAAGGTTTTCATTGGATGTCACGGGGATGTCACAGAGATGTCATGGGGATGTAACGGGGATGTCAATAGCGATGTCACAGGGATGTCACGGGGATGTCACGGGGATGCCACAGGGATGTTACGGGGATGTCATGGAGATGTCACAGAGTTGTCACGGGGATGACATGAGGATGTCACGGGGATGTCACAGGGATGCCACGGGGATGTCACGGGGATGTCATAGGGATGTCATGGGGATGTCATGGGGATGTCATGGGGATGTCTCAGGAATGTTATGGGGATGTCATGGAGATGTCACGGGGATGTCATGGAGCTGTCAGAAGGTTTTCATTGGATGTCACGGGGATGTCACAGGGATGTCACGGGGATGTCAGGGGGATGTCACGGGGATTTCACGGGGATGTTACAGGGATATCATGGAGATGTCACGGGGATGTCATGGAGATGTCACAGGGACGTTATGGGGATGTCATGGAGACGTCACAGGGTTTTCATGGCGATGTCATGGGGATGTCACTGGGATGTCACGGGGATGCCACTGGGATGTCACAGGGATGTCACAGGGATGTTACGGGGATGTCATGGAAATGTCGAGGGGATGTCACGGGGATGTCACGGGGATGTCACGGGGATGTCACAGGGATGTCACAGGGATGTTACGGGGATGTCATGGAGATGTCACGGGAATGACATGGAGATGTCAAAAGGATGTTATGGGGATGTCATGGAGACGTCACAAGGTTTTCATGGGGATGTCACTGGGATGTCACAGGGATGTCACGGGGATGTCACGGGGATGTCACAGGGATGTCACGGCGATGTAACGGGGATGTAACGGGGATGTCAGAGGAATGTCACGGGCATATCATGGAGATCTCACAAGGAATTTACAGGAATGTCATGGAGATGTCACAGGGATGTTATGGGGATGTCATGGAGACATCACAGGGTTTTCATGGGGATGTCATGGGGATGTCACTGGGATGTCACCGGGATGTCACGTGGATGTCACGGGGGCGTCAGAGTGATGTCACAGAGATGATACAGGGATGTCAGAGGGATGTCACAGGGATGTTACGGGGATGTTACGGGGATGTCATAGAGATGTCACGGGGATGTCATGGAGATGTCAGAGGAATGTCACAGGGATGTCGCAGGGATGTTACGGCGATGTCAAGGATATGTCACGGGATGTCATGGAGATGTCACAAGGATGTTACGGGGATGTCATGAAGACGTCACAGGGTTTTCGTGTGAATGTCACGGGGATGTCAGGGGGATGTCATGGAGATGACACCGGGATGTCACGGTGATGTCACGGGGATGTCACAGGGATGTTATGGAGATGCCAGGGAGATGTCATAGGGATGTCATTGGGGATGTCCCGGGGGTGTCACAGGGATGTTACGGGGATGTCATGGAAATGTCACAGGGATGTCGCGGGGATGTCGCGGGGATGTCACGGGGATGTAACGGGATGTCACAGAGATGTTACGGGGATGTCATGGAGATGTCACGGGGATATCATGGAGATGTCACGGGGATGTTATGGGGATGTCATGGGGATGTCACTGGGATGTTACGGGGATGTCACAGGGATGTCACTGGGATGTCACGGGGATGTCACGGGGATGTCAGACGGATATCACAGAGATGTCACAGGGATGTAACGGGGATGTAACGGGGATGTCACAGGGATGTCACTGGGATGTCACAGGGATATTACGGGGATATCATGGAGATGTCACAAGGATGTTACGGGGATGTCATGGAGATGTCACAAGGATGTTATGGGGATGTCATGGGGATGTCACAGGGATGTTATGGGGATGTCATGGGGATGTCACTGGGATGTCATGGGGATGTCACTGGGATGTCACTGGGATGTCACGGGGATGTCAGAGGGATGTCAGAGGGATGTCAGAGGGATGTCAGAGGGATGTCACAGAGGTGTCACAGGGATGTCACAGGGATGTCACAGATATGTCACGGGGATGTTACGGGGATGTAATGGAGATGTCACGGGGATGTCATGGAGTTGTCACGGGGATGACATGAGGATGTCACGGGGATGTCACAGGGATGCCACGGGGATGTCACGGGGATGTCATTGGGATGTCACAGGGATGTAACGGGGATGTCATGGAGATGTCACGGGGATGCCACTGGGATGTCACACGGATGTCACAGGGATGTTACGGGGATGTCATGGAGATGTCACAAGGATGTTACGGGGATGTAATGGAGATGTCACAGGGATTTCATGGGGATGTCACGGGGATGTCACGGGGATGTCACACGGATGTCATGGGGATGTCACGGGGATGTCACGGGGATGTCACGGGGATGTCACGGGGATGTCACGGGGATGTCACGGGGATGTCACGGGGATGTCACGGGGATGTCACAGGGATATCACAGGGATGTTACGGGGATGTCATGGAGATGTCACAGAGTTGTCACGGGGATGTCACAGATGTGACAGGGATGTCACAGGGATGATACAGGGAAGTCATGGAGATATCACAGAGTTGTCATGGGGATGTCATGGAGATGTCTCAGGAATATTATGGGGATGTCATGGAGATGTCACAAGGATTTCATTGGATGTCACGGGGATGTCACAGGGATGTCATGGGGATGTCAAGGAGATGTCACAGCGCTTTCATGGGATGTCTCAGGCATGTCATGGCGATGTCACAGGGATGTCACGGGTATGTCATGGAGATGTCACAGGGATGTTAGGGGGATGTCACGGGGATGTCAATAGGGATCTCAAGGGGATGTCACAGGGATGTCACGGGGATGTTACAGGGATGTCAATAGGGATGTCACGGGGATGTCACGGGGATGTCACGGGGATGTCAAGGAGATGTCACAAGGATGTTACGGGGATGCCATGGAGATGTCACGGGGTTGATACAGGGAAGTCATGGAGGTATCACGGGGATGTCACAGGGATGTCACGGGGATGTCACGGGGATGTCACAGGGACGTCACGGGGATGTCACGGGGATGTCACGGGGATGTCACGGGGATGTCACGGGGATCTCACGGGGATGTCACAGGGATATCATGGGCATATCACGGGGATGTCACGGGGATGATACAGGGAAGTAACGGAGGTATCACAGGGATGTCATGGGGATGTCACGGGGATGT
>NW_025208797.1:9756-11482 GCF_004010195.1 Chiloscyllium plagiosum | reverse complement strand
TCACAGGGATGTCACGGGGATGTCACGGGGATGTCACAGGGATGTTACGGGGACGTCAGAGGGATGTTACTGGGATGTCACGGGGATGTTACGGGGATGTCAAGGAGATGCCACGGGGATGTCACGGGGATGTCACAAGGATGTTACGGGGATGTCAAGGAGATGTCACGGGGATGTCATGGGGATGTCACTGGGATGTCACGTGGATGTCACGTGGATGTCACGGGGATGTCACGGGGATGTCACAGGGATGTCACAGGGATGTCCCAGGGATGTCCCAGGGATGTCATGGAGATGTCACGGGAATGTCATGGAGATGTCACAGGGATGTTATGGGGATGTCATGGAGACGTCACAGGGTTTTCATGGGGATGTCATGGGGTTGTCACTGGAATGTCACGAGGATGTGACAGAGATGTCACAGGGATGTCAAGGAGATGTCACGGGGATGTCATGGAGATGTCACAGGGATGTTATGGGGATGTCATGGAGACATCACAGGGATGGTATGGGGATGTCATGGGGATGTCACTGTGATGTCACCGGGATGTCACGGGGGTGTCAGAGGGATGTCACAGGGATGTCACAGGGATGTCGAAGTATGGGGATGTCATGGGGATGTCACTGGGATGTCACGGGGGTGTCACGGGGGTGTCAGAGGGATGTCACAGGGATGTCGAAGGGATGTCGCAGGGATGTTACGGGGATGTCATGGAGATGTCACGGGGATGTCACAAGGTTTTCATTGGATGTTACGGGGATGTCACAGGGATGTCATGGGGATGTCACAGGGATGTTACGGTGATGTCACAGGGATGTTACGGGGATGTCATGGAGATGTCACGGGGATGTCACGGGGATGTCACAGGGATGTCACAGGGATGTCAATAGGGATGTCACAGGGATGTCACGGGGATGTCACGGGGATGTCACGGGGATGTCACGGGGATTTCATGGGGATGTCACAGGGACGTCACAGGAATGTCACAGGAATGTCACAGGAATGTCACGGGGATGTCATGGAGATGTCATGGGGATGTCACGGGGATGTCACAGGGATGTCACGGGGATGTCACAGGGATGTCACAGGGATGTCACAGGGATGTCACGGGGATGTCACGGGGATGTCAGAGGGATGTCACAGGGATGTCTCATGGGATGTCACAGGGATGTTACGGGGATGTCATGGAGCTGTCACAGGGTTTTCATGGGGATGTCACTGGGATGTCACACAGATGTCACACGGATGTTACGGGGATGTCATGGAGATGTCAGAGGAATATCACGGGGATGTCACAGGGATGTTACGGGGATCTCATGGAAATGTCACAGAGATGTCATGGGGATGTCACAGGGATGTCACGGGGATGTCACAGGAATGTCACAGGGATGTTACGGGGATGTCATGGAGATGTCACGAGGATGTTACTGGGATGTCATGGAGACGTCACAGAGTTTTCATGGGGGTGTCATGGGGATGTCACTGGGACGTCACGGGGATGTGACAGGGATGTCAAGGAGATGTCACGGGGATGTCATGGAAATGTCACAGGGATGTCACGGGGATGTCACGGGGATGTCACAGGGATGTCACGGGGACGTCAGAGAGATGTTACTGGGATGTCACGGGGATGTCACGGGGATGTCACAAGGATGTTACGGGGATGTCAAGGAGATGTCACGGGGATGTCATGGGGATGTCACGGGGATGTCACGTGGATGTCAC
>NW_025208797.1:8674-9292 GCF_004010195.1 Chiloscyllium plagiosum | reverse complement strand
GATGTCACAGGGATGTTACGGGGATGTCATGGAGATGTCACAGGGATGTCACAGGAATGTTATGGGGATGGCATGGAGATGTCACAGGGTTTTCATGGGGAAGTCATGGGGACGTCACAGGGATGTCACACAGATGTCACAAGGATGTTACGGGGATGTCATGGAGATGTCAGAGGAATGTCACAGGGATGTCACAGGGATGTTACGGCGATGTCAAGGATATGTCACGGGATGTCATGGAGATGTCACAAGGATGTTACGGGGATGTCATGAAGACGTCACAGGGTATTCATGTGAATGTCACGGGGATGTCAGGGGGATGTCTCATGTGAATGTCACGGGGATGTCAGGGGGATGTCATGGAGATGACACCGGGATGTCACGGGGATGTCACGGGGATGTCACAGGGATGTTATGGAGATGCCAGGGAGATGTCATAGGGATGTCATTGGGGATGTCACGGGGATGTCACGGGGATGTCACAGGGATGTTACGGGGATGTCATGGAAATGTCACAGGGATGTCGCGGGTATGTCGCGGGGATGTCACGGGGATGTAACGGGATGTCACAGAGATGTTACGGGGATGTCATGGAGATGTCACGGGGATGTCATGGAG
>NW_025208797.1:5261-8577 GCF_004010195.1 Chiloscyllium plagiosum | reverse complement strand
GGATGTCACGGGGATGTCAGACGGATATCACAGAGATGTCACAGGGATGTAACGGGGATGTAACGGGGATGTCACAGGGATGTCACAGCGATGTCACTGGAATGTCACTGGGATGTTACGGGGATGTCAGAGGGATGTCAGAGTGATGTCAGAGGGATGTCAGAGGGATGTCAGAGGGATGTCAGAGGGATGTCACAGAGGTGTCACAGGGATGTCACAGGGATGTCACAGAGATGTCACAGAGATGTCACGGGGATGTTACGGGAATGTCATGGAGATGTCACGGGGATGTCATGGAGATGTCACGGGGATGTCACAGGAATGTTATGGGGATGCCATGGAGATGTCACAGGGTTTTCATGGGGATGTCACTGGGATGTCACACGGATGATACGGGGATGTCATGGAGATGTCAGAGGAATGTCACGGGGATGTCACAGGGATGTTACGGGGATCTCATGGAAATGTCAGAGATGTCATGGGGATGTCACAGGGATGTCATGGGGATGTCACAGGGATGTCACGGGGATGTCATGGAGTTGTCACGGGAATGTCATGCGGATGTCACGGGGATGTCACGGAGATGTCACAGGTATATCACGGGGCTATCACGGGGATGTCACGGTGATGTCGCAGGGATGTCACAGGGATGTCATGGGGATGTCACAGTGATGTCACTGGGATGTCACGGGGATGTGACAGGGATGTGACAGGGATGTGACAGGGATGTGACAGGGATGTCGCAGGGATGTCACAGGGAGGTTATGGGGATGTCATGGGGATGTAACAGGGTTTTCATGGGGATGTCACATGGATGTCACGGGGATGTCACAGGAATATGACTGGGATGTCACGGGAATGTCTCGGGAATGTCACAGGAATGTCACCGGGATGTCACGGGGATGTCACAGGAATGCCACAGGAATGTCACAGGGATGTCACAGGGATGTCACAGGGATGTCACAGGGATGTAATGGGGATGTCATGGAGATGTAACAGGGTTTCCATGGGGATGTCACATGGATGTCACGGGGATGTCACAGGAATATCATGGGGATGTCACGGGGATGTCACGGGGATGCCACAGGAATGTTATGGGGATGTCATGGAGATGTCACAGGGTTTTCAAGGGGATGTCACGGGGATGTAACGGGGATGTCAAAGGGATGTCACAGGGATGTCACAGGGATGTCACGGGGATGTTACGGGGATGTCAAGGAGATGTTACGGGGATGTCATGGAGATGTCACAAGGATGTTATGGGGATGTCATGGAGACGTCACAGGGTTTTCATGGGGATGTCATGGGGATGTCACGGGGATGTCACTGGGATGTCACTGGGATGTCACGGGGATATCACAGGGATGTCACGGAGATGTCACAGGGATGTCATGGAGATGTCACAAGCATGTTACGGGGATGTCACGGGGATGTCACAGGAATGTTATGGGGATGTCATGGAGATGTCACAGGGTTTTCATGGGGATGTCATGGGGATGTCACGGGGATGTCATGGGGATGTCACGGGGTTTTCATGGGGATGTCATGGGGATGTCACGGGGATGTCACATGAATGTCACGGGGATGTCACTGGGATGTCACCGGGATGTCACGGGGATGTCACAAGGATGTTACAGGGATGTCATGGAGATGTCACAGGGATGTTATGGGGATGTCATGGAGACGTCACAGGGTTTTCATGGGGATAACAAGGGGATGTCACGGGGGTGTCACAGGGATGTCACTGGCATGTCACCGGGATTCACGGGGGTGTCAGGGGGATGTCACGGGGATGTCACAGGGATGTCACAGGGATGTCACAGGGATGTTACAGGGATGTTACAGGGATGTCATGGAGATGTCACGGGGATGTCTCAGGAATGTTATGGGGATGTCATGGAGATGTCATGGAGATGTCACAGGGTTTTCATGGGGATGTCATGGGGATGTCACGGAGATGTCACGGGGATGTCACACGGATGTCACAGGGATGTTACGGGGATATCACGGGGATGTCACGGGGATGTTACGGGGCTGTCATTGAGATGTCAGAGGGATGTCATGGAGATGTCACAGGGTTTTCATGGGGATGTCATGGGGATGTCACATGAATGTCACGGGGTTATTACAGGAAAGTTATGGGGATGTCACGGATATGTCACAGGGATTTCATGGGGATGTCATGGGGATGTCACGGGGATGTCACATGAATGTCACGGGGATGTCACTGGAATGTCACGGGGATGTCACTGGGATGTCACCGGGATGTTACGCGGATGTCATGGAGATGTCACGGGGATGTCATGGAGATGTCACAAGGATGTTACAGGGATGTCATGGAGATGTCACAGGGATGTTTTGGGGATGTCATGGAGACATCACAGGGTTTTCATGGGGATATCAAGGGGATGTCACGGGGGAGTCTCAGGGATGTCACTGGCATGTCACCGGGATGTCACGGGGGTGTCAGAGGGATGTCACGGGGATGTCACAGGGATGTCACGGGGATGTCACGGGGGTGTTACGGGGATGTCACAGGGATGTCACAGGGATGTTACGGGGATGTCACAGGGATGTCACAGGGATGTTACGGGGATGTCATGGAGATGTCACGGGGATGTCACAGGAATGTTATGGGGATGTCATGGAGATGTCACAGGGTTTTCATGGGGATGTCATGGGGATGTCACGGGGATGTCACATGAATGTCACGGGGTTATTACAGGAATGTTATGGGAATGTAATGGAGATGTCTCAGGGTTTTCATGGGGATGTCATGGGGATGTCACGGGGATGTCACACGGATGTCACAGGGATGTTACGGGGATGTCACGGGGATGGTACGGGGCTGTCATTGAGATGTCAGAGGAATGTCACGGGGATGTCTCAGGGATGTTACGGGGATGTCATGGAAATGTCACAGGTATGTCACGGGGATGTCACGGGGATTTCACAGCGATGTTACGGGGATATCATGGAGATGTCACGGGAATGTCATGGAGATGTCACAGGGATGTTATGGGGATGTCATGGAGACGTCACAGGGTTTTCATGGGGATGTCATGGGGATGTCACTGGGATGTCACGGGGATGCCACTGGGATGTTACAGGGATGTCACAGTGATGTTACGGGGATGTCATGGAGATGTCACAGGGACCTTTTGGGGATGTAATGGAGATGTCACAGGGTTTTCATGGGGATGTCATGGGGATGTCACTGGGATGTCACGGGGATGTCACACGGATGTCATGGGGATTTCACAGGGATGTCACAGGGATGTTACGGGGATGTCATGGAGATGTCACGGGGATGTCA
>NW_025208797.1:0-2341 GCF_004010195.1 Chiloscyllium plagiosum | reverse complement strand
GGATGTTACGGGGATGTCATGGAGATGTCACGGGGATGTCACGGGGATGTCACAGGAATGTTGTGGGGATGTCATGGAGATGTCACAGGGATGTTAAAGGGATGTCAGGGAGACGTCACAGGGATTTCATGGGGATGTCATGGGGATGTCACTGGAATGTCACGGGGATGTCACGGGGATGTCACGGGGATATCACGGGGATATCACAGGGATGTCACAGGGATGCCACAGGAATGTTGTGGGGATGTCATGGAGATGTCACAGGGATGTTATGGGGATGTCAGGGAGACGTCACAGGGATTTCATGGGGATATCATGGAGATGTCACGGGGATGTCATGGAGATGTCACAAGGATGTCACGGGGATATCACGGGAATGTCACAAGGATGTTACTGGGATGCCATGGAGATGTCACAGGGTTTTCATGGGGATGTCATGGCGATGTCACTGGGATATCACGGGGATGTCAGAGGGATGTCACAGGGATGTCACAGGGATGTCACAGAGATGTCACAGGGATGTCAAAGGGATGTCACAGGGATGTTACAGGGATGTCACAGGGATGTTACGGGGATGTCATGGAGATGTCACGGGGATGTCACAGGAATGTTATGGGGATGTCATGGAGATGTGACAGGGATGTTATGTGGATGTCAGGGAGACGTCACAGGGTTTTAATGGGGATGTCATGGGGATGTCACTGGGATGTCACGGGGATGTCACGGGGATGTCACAGGGATGTCACAAGGATGTCACATGGATGTCACAGGATGTTATGGGGATATCATGGAGATGTCACGAGGATGTCATGGAGATATCACAAGGATGTCACGGGGATATCACGGGAATATCACAGGGATTTACGGGGATGTCATGGAGATGTCACAGGGATGTCACAGGGATGTCACAGAGATGTCACAGGAATGTCAAAGGGATGTCACAGGACATGTTACGGGGATGTCATGGAGATGTCACAGGGATGTCACAGGAATGTTATGGGGATGTCATGGAGATGTCACAGGGATGTCACAGGGATGTCACAGAGATGTCACAGGGATGTCAAAGGGATGTCACGGGGATGTCACAAGGATGTCACATGGATGTCACAGGATGTTATGTGGATATCATGGAGATGTCACGGGGATGTCATGGAGATGTCACAAGGATGTCACGGGGATATCACGGGAATATCACAGGGATTTACGGGGATGCCATGGAGATGTCACATGGATGTCACGGGGATGTCACAGGGATGTCATAGGGATGTCATGGGGATGTCACGGGGATGTCATGGAAATGTCACAGGGATGTTACGGGGATGTCACGGGGATGTCACAGGTATGTTACGGGGATGTCATGGAGATGTCAGAGGAATGTCATGGCGATGTCACAGGGAAGTTACGGGGATCTCATGGAAATGTCACAGGAATGTCACGGGGATGTCACAGGGTTGTCACGGGGATGTCACGGGGATGTCATGCGGACGTCACGGGGATGTCACGGGGATGTTACGGGGATGTCATGGAGATGTCACGGGGATGTCATGGACATGTCAGAGGAATGTCACAGGGATGTCACAGGGATGTCAAGGAGATGTCACGGGGATGTCATGGAGATGTCACAAGGATGTTATGGGGATGTCATGAAGACGTCACAGGGTTTTCATGGGAATGTCACGGGGATGTCAGGGGGATGTCACGGGGATATCACAGGAACATCACAGGGATGTTACGGGGATGTCATGGAGATGTCACAGGGATGTCACGGGAATGTCACAGGGATGTCACAGGGATGTTACGGGGATGTCATGGAGATGTCAGAGGAATGTCACGGGGATGTCACAAGGATGTTACAGGGATCTCATGGAAATGTCACTGAGATGTCATGGGGATGTCATGGAGACGTCACAGGGATTTCATGGGGATGTCATGAGGATGCCACGGGAATGTCACATGAATGTCACGAGGATGTCACGGGGATGTCACAGGAATATTATGGGGATGTCATGGAGATGTCACAGGGTTTTCATGGGGATGTCATGGGGATGTCACGGAGATGTCACGGGGATGTCTCACGGATGTCACAGGGATGTTACGGGGATATCACGGGGATGTTACGGGGCTGTCATTGAGATGTCAGAGGAATGTCACGGGGATGTCACAGGGATGTCACGGGGATGTCATGGAAATGTCACAGGTATGTCACGGGGATTTCACAGGGATGTTACGGGGATATCATGGAGATGACACAGGGATGTCATGGAGATGTCACAGGGATGTTATGGGGATGTCATGGAGACGTCACAGCGATTTCATGGGGATGTCATGAGGATGCCACGGG
>NW_025208796.1:12871-15243 GCF_004010195.1 Chiloscyllium plagiosum | reverse complement strand
CTGTGAATTGGTGAATGGGGTGTGACAAGGAGGAGGAGGAGACAGATTTGGAATGTCAATGATTTAGCTAGACTGGGGTAAAGGGTCAAGATGAGTTCTGTTAAGGCTTCACAAGAGACTGGAGAAAGATGTCAGTTTACGAGTAAAATAAGGAACACCATGTGAGGCGGTTTTGCTCACTGGGTTCGTAGGAGGGAGGGAAGAAGCAGAGGCAGCTGATTGGATTGTCTCAATCCATGTACCCGTCACTCTTATTGTTGGAGGTGAGGATGGAGGGGACAGGATAATGGACATTGTTTTGGAAATAAAGAAATAAACAAAACCTGTTATTGTGATACTAAAAATGAGTGAACAAACTTGACGTATTCGGGTTCGAATTCCACCTCGATAGAGGGTGCATCTAACGTTAAGTTAAAAAAAAGGGTAATGAAGACTCTACTGGTTGCCATGGAACTATTGGGGATTGTCTTCTGCCATTGTAAATGTCTTTGAGGGAAAGAAACCTGCCAACCTGACAGTTGCCCACCAAATCGCTCATTGTATTAATCACTGCAAAGTCTCAACAAAGGAATGAAAATATTTGGACCACATTATATCTGCCAATGCACAGGAAAATACGTCCAAAAAAATCAGCCTTCTTGACCCTGCAACGTTCGCCTCACTGTGGGCCAACAACAGCAGCAGAACTGTACTCCAATCCAATGTGAAATCTCATGGCCAGGCATTTCCCCTATTCAACCATTAACGTCAAGCCAGAGGATCAAACCTGCCTCAATGGAGAATACAGGAGGACATGCTAGGAACAGTACCAGGCATACCTAATAATGAGGTGCCAACCTGGTGAAGCTACCAATCTGCATACCAAACAGCACAAGCAACATCAAAATGGAACTAATTGATCCCACAACCAATGGATCAAATTTGAGTTCTGCGTATCTGCCAATCCTAGTCACGAATGGTGATAGAAAATTAAACAACTCATTGGAGGAAGCATCACAAATATCCCCAACTTTCGAGCTAAAATAGTTCCATGTAAAAGTTAAGACGACAGAATATGCACCAATCTTCAGCCAGCAGTGTCAAGTGAATGAACCATTCCCAGTGGTCCCTTACATCACAGATGTGAGTCGAATTTGTTGAAAACTCATTTCTAATCAGATAAAGAAATGGAGAAATAGTGGCCCTGCCAACATTCTGGCAATAATACTGATGGCTGTCCTCCAGAACTTGCTGCCCACCAAGACAAGTATTGCTCCAGCACTGGCGCCTACCGACATTGTGGAACAATGCCCAGGGATATTTAACACAAAAACACAGTGCAGAGCCAACCCAGACAATTTCTCTGCATCAGTCCACACACGATCAGCTGTAAAGCGATAGAAGGTGTCATTATCAGTGCTGTCAAACAGCATCTGCTCAGCAATAACCTGCTCAGTTACAGCCAGTTTGGGTTCTGCCAGGGCCACTCAGTTCCTAAGCTTATGACAGACTTGATTCACAAACTAATAAACAGCTGACTTCTAGAGTTGAGGTGAGGGTGATAGCCCAGTACCACTCCAAGACCACTATTTCGACTTCAGTGATACCACCTGAACTCACCACAGTCTTAGCTCATTCGCTGAAATTCTCATTCATTCCTTTTGTTAACTCTATATTTCATTATCTAAACACACTCCGGGCCAGCATCCCACATTCAACCTCCTATAATCTCAAGAATAATGAAAACTCTACTGCCCAAGTGCTCACTTGTACCAAAACTTGTTGATCCACCAAAAGGCTCCCATTTAAACCAACAACAAAATACTTTGATTTAATTCCTGGCTGTAATCATCCCTATATCCCTGCACCACACACCCTTTCATATCTCAGTAACTCATTTTATTTCAGACTGTCAACGATGTGTTTATTTATGAGTTCACCTGTGTGACTGTTTCTAAGGCGTCCAAGGCAACATGGTCTGGAATTCCCACCCTAACCCTCTCAGATCTGCTTTCTTTCTTTAAGGCATTCCTGAAGAACTGATCAGTTGGCAATGGTTTTGGTCACCGGACATAATATTCTCTATCTGTGGCCTTACGTCAAAATGACGAAACAAATCCAGAAAGAAAAACATTTCTCTCGGTTTGAATGTGCTTTTTGTGAATTCTCCCCATCACTCTCTGCCAGAGAATGCTGCACAGACACCCATCTGAATCTTGCGCCCTACAAAGCTGGAGGCCGTGCACGTGTCCAATGACTCGTTGCCCCGAATAAAGATGGTGCTGCTCACTAGGGCTAATCACCCGGCCTACCCCCTCTCTCTCGCCTCTTATCTTGCCCCCTCTATTGCCCCCTCTCTCCCTTGTCCTACACACCTCTCTTGCTCCCTCTCA
>NW_025208796.1:0-7370 GCF_004010195.1 Chiloscyllium plagiosum | reverse complement strand
CTCTCTCACGCACCCTCCTCTGTCTTTCGCACCTCCCTCTCTCTTGCCCCACTTCTCTCTCTCGCCCTCTCTCTCTTTCTCTCTCGCCATCTCTCTCTCGCCCCTCTCTCTCGCCCTTTTACTCTCTCTCTCGCCCTCTCACTATCTCTCACCCTCTCCTTTGTCCCCTCTCTCTCTCTCAACCACTCTCTCTCAACCCCCTCTCTCTCTCTCTTTCTCTCCTCCCAGTCTCTCTCTCTAACCCTATCTCTCTCTTGCCCTCCCCTCTCTCCCCGCTCCTTCACTCTCTCTCCACCTTATCTCACTCTTGTTCCACCTTCTTCTCTGTCTCTCTCTCCCCATCTCCCTCCGTATCTCTTTGACTGAATCTCTCTCCCCGCCATCCCTCCCTCTCTAATTGACACACTCTCGCTCGTTCTTCCCTTTCCCTCTGACACAGGGACTGAGGGTTGGTGGTGAGGCTGCATGAATGGGAATGGGGTGATAGGATGGAGAAATGTGGAACGTGGGAGGAGGGGGAAATGGTGTAGATACAGAATTGCTGGATGTCGACAGAGACAGCAAGAGAGTGAGAGTGATGTTGAGGGGGAGAGAGAAGAATGGCGGCAGGTAGAAACGAGTTGGGGCTTGTGAGAGAGGGGGAAGAGGGGATAAAATGGTGAGAGGTTAAGAAAGAGAGAGTGTGCAGAGAGAGAGGGAGAGAAATGAGGAGGAAGAGTGGATGAGAGGGAATGGGGAGACCAGGTCGGAATGGGGGGACCCAGATTTGAAAGCCAGAACAGAGTGAGTTAAACCCAACTCCTGAGCTCTGAGCCCGGTTCCCTCCCCTACCCCGAGGACCAGGACTTGGGGCTGAGTCCGTCCCTCTCCAGCTCAGCTTCGCCAATAAGACACACAACAACATCATTCACTCGCCCGCTCGGCACTTTTTAATGAACATTTTTATTGTTTACAAATTGAAGTTATTGTATACAGACAGTGGGATGGTGCCTTTTCTCACTGGCCCCTGAGTTGTGAGAACCATTGAAATGTGTTCCTGTGGGAAAAGGATGGACAAACCAGCGCTATCCTCAGTCTGCTACCATAGCGACAAGCTGCTCCATCGCTGAAACACTGAATTGAAATGAGAAAACCTCGGATGGATTGATTAATGAGTGAATTTGATTGATGGATGGATTTGGGTAAAGGGATATTTCATAACATCCTTCAGCTGCAGTCTGAACTTAGTCTGGGTCACGGCATAAATCGCGGTGTTTGTGCAGCAACTGAGGAGCTGCAGCATGAAGCCCAATTCCCGGACAAAGGAATCGAGATACATAGAGAAATACCCAAAATCATACATCCGCCTCCATATAGAATACACCATTAACGTTGACCATAATAGGATGAAATTGGCCGAGATCACAAACACTAAAATGATAGACTTTTTTCGGTTTCTCATTTCTGTGTCAGCCTGAGCGTCCCCATTGGTGGGAGTGCGGAGTCTCCTGCGGGCTCTGCTGGTCACTAAAATGTGTCTGACGGTGAGAACATTGAGCAGCAGAATCAGGAGAAATGGGACACATGGGATTAGAATGTAGTGGAGGAACTCGATTGTGACCCAGACAATGGAGGATAGAATAGCCTCTGTTCCTTCACAAAACCAGGGGAGGTTCCGCAGCTAATACCGAGCCTTGGGCATAAAATACCAGGAGATATTCTTTAAACAGCTCAGCACAGTCACTGCTCCCAGAACAACAGCCGCCGTTTTCTCACTGCAATATTTACTTTAAGCTTCTGGCAACAAATGGCCACAAACCGATCAAAGGTGAAAGTCACGGTAAACCAGACAGAACAGTCAGTGGCTGTATAAAGTAGGACGGCGTGGATATTACACACGGGAACGTAGTACAGGAAATGAAACTGTTCCCAATAAACAATGGGAATGTGTCCCTGTATCACGTCGAGTATAATGACCAGGAGATCCGCCGCTGCCATGGCCCCCAGGTAACGACTAACACATGGAGACAATCCACAATCTTTATAAAGCTGGACTTAGATGGTCACTACGTTAACTGTGAGGAAGGAAAACAAACACATTATCCATCAGCCTGGAGACAAAGTAACCAGTTTGGTTGGGGATCCGGTGAAATTTTAAAATGTGTCACTGTATTCAGGGATTTATTAAAATAATTGGATTTTTTAAAGATTATATTGGATTCCATACAGTGTGGAAACAGGCCCTTTGGCCCAACAAGTCCACACCGACCCTCCGAAGAGTAACCCACCCAGGCCCATTTCCCTCTGACTTACGCACCTAACACTGTGGGGCAATTTATCATGGCCAATTCACCTGACCTGCACATTTTTGGACTGTGGGAGGAAACCGGAGCACCCGGAGGAAACTCACGCAAACACAGAGAGAATGTGCAAACTCCACACAGACAGTCACCCGAGGCTGGAATCGAACCTGGGACCCTGGTGCTGTAAGACAGCAGTACTAATCACTGAGCCACCAATAACAAATGGGAAGGTCAGAATTGCTGACAACAATGTGCCATTAAACACAGGAAACACTCCCTCCCCAAAAACAGAGAGACGCATCCATAAGAACGGATGGTTTCTAGAGCATTTCCACACACTTGATCACTCGAGAGCAGACACAGGTCACTTCTTTCCAGCTCGCAACACGGACGGTGAAAGCGTAGCTGTCCTGAAGGATTCTCTCCCAGTTTCCTGAAGACAAACGGAGTTCGGAAATTTCTGTCTTTTTGTCTAAATTGTGGTCGATCCTGTGTCGTGAAGAAGCGTAAACAAAGGGAAAACATATTCACCCGTTTAACTGCCTTGAGGGAACTTCGCAACAGTCTCTCCTTCTCCCTGTAACGGGATCTTTTCCCTCGGGATCCTATCGTTTGTTCAATTCACTGACGTCCGGCCGTTCACAAAGAACGTCAGGGACAGAATGTTCCGGGGAATGGTAGTTATAGAATGTTGGAGACAGAATGTTCCCGGAAATGTCAGTTATAGAATGTTGGGGACAGAATGTACCGGGGAATGTCAGTTATAGAATGTTGGGGACAGAATGTTCCGGGGAATGTCAGTTATAGAATGTTGGGGACAGAATGTTCCAGGGATTGTCACTTATAGATTGCTGCGGACAGAATGTTCCAGGGAATGTCAGTTATAGAATGTTGGGAACAGAATGTTCCGGGGAATGTCACTTATAGATTTTTGGGGACAGAACGTTCCGAGGAACTGCTTGACCTGTCCATCACCTTTCCCACCTATCCACTCGACCCTCCTCTCTGATAAATCACCTCTCCTCCACTTCCTATCTACCAATCACATTCTCAGCTACCTTTCCACCAGCCCCTTCATTCCTGATGAAGGACTTAAGCCTGAAACGTTCCTCGGATGCTGCCTGACCTGCTGTGCTTTTCCAGCATCACACTCCCGGTCAGGAAACAATCTGACACCGTCATACACATAAAATCTGGCCTGATGGGCAATTTTTTGTGAAGCCCCATCACCATCCCTAGGTATATCCTGTCCCACCGGGAGAACAGACCCAACAGTGGTGGGGACACCCTAGGATACAGTCAGGGAAGGATTTACTCTGCAATTCCACAACATTGATTCCAGAACCCGAAAAATCTCATGGTAACAGATCACACATGTTGAAGGAAATCAGCTGAGGATGGGCATCTCCTGCCCCCCACCCACACCCCGAACCCCATTCCTTGGTGATATCTCTGTTCCCTTCGGTATTGAAACCAAGTCAGAGGAAGCACTGAGGGTGACAAGGGCACAGAACGTCCTCTGGGTGTGGTACTTCAATGTCCATCACCAAGACTGTCAACACAGGCCCACCACTAACTGACCAGGGAGATACCTCAAATACACAGCAGCTAGACTGGGGGAAGGGATGGCGGAACCAACAAGAGGGAAACATTCTCACCAACTCCTTGTCCCAGATGGATTTGTCCGGAACAGTATCTGTAGGAGCAGCCATCACACAGTCCTGGCAGAGGGAAAGTCTCAGCCTCATATTGAAGATATTGCCCCCTGTTTTATGTAACACTTCCTCCTGAGAAGTAGGACATACTTCTAAAGGACCGAGCAAATGGAAACTAGGCATCCATGAGGCGCCATGGGCTAACAGCAGCTGCCGTATCAATGGCCTTCCCTCCGTCATAAAATCAGAAGTGTGCTGTTCACTGATGGTTCCAAAATGTTCTGCACTATTCACAACTGCACCTATAATGAAGCAGGCTATTCAGTCCATCAAGAGTTTTAAACAGGAACAGAATTAGGTCATTCAGCTATTGGAGGCTGTTACTCAGCAACTGGACAGATCTTTTAATCTCTCATACCTGTTACACAGGAAATGGAATGGAACATTCAACCTTTCAAAGCTGCTACACAGGAATATTGGGAGGATGGGTTACTAAGCCAGGAGCAGGGATAAATTAGGGAGAAATCAGTCTCTATCAGTTTAACACATATTAACGACTGCAGTGACACAGCGACTAGTGCTGGGGCCTCAACTATTTGCAAACTTAATCAACGGTTTCCAGAAATGGAACAAACATGTTCGAACTAACTTTAAACTGACATTAAGATCGAGAGAAACTGAACTTATCAAGAGGAGGTAGAGAATCTGTGAATGGATAAGCAGTGGACAACAACTTAATAGATCAAATATAATGTGGGTAACTGTGAACCTGTGATTTTTGTTTTCAGAAGGAATAAAAGGCGGTGCATTATGTAAATAGAGTGAGATTTCAAGACTTAATGAAACATTCAGTACTGACTCGTTCAGACACGGAAAGTGTTGCTCCATGCTCCCTGATTTTCCCAGGGGCCCATTGCTCTCCGTACACACGTGATATTTTGATGTGATTGGATGGCGTTGCGGAGAGGTTAGGGGAGGATGATTTGAGCCGTGTACCAATTGGTGATCTTTTCTTCGGAGGCCACCCTTTCTTTCTACCTGGAGACCCGATGATGATGGGAATGGCTGCCTCCTTCTGAATGAAGAGGCTGTGGCTGCAGCCAGGGCAGTCGGTATTCACCAACATGATGTACTGTGCATGGGCACACTGTCACATTAATGGAGTGAGAGACGGACGGCTCAATCAAAGAATGGGAAATAGAAGCATTGTCAGATCAGCTGAAATTGTTCGATATACCACATTCTCAATCCACCTTTCAGAACCAGCCCAGACAACATAAATCCAGAGGAGATATCTGTTCACCGTGGAACACTGTGTTGCCCAGCCTAGTATACTGCTCAGTGAAACGTAGCAACCTGTCCAGACTGGAACACTGTGTGCAGAATAATCTATTGCACTGTTCAGTACCACACATCAAACTGTCCAGGGTGGAAGATAGTGCAGACTCATACATTTCATTGGTCAATATAATATGGCATTCTGTCCAGACTGAAACATCGCACAGATTATATCAGAGTATTGATCTAGAAACCCGGAGATGATATCTGTCCAGCACGGGGAGCTGTGAAGAAAACAGCAGTGCATTGATCTCTAAACCCGGATTAGACATCTATCCAGTACGAGGAGCTATGCAGACCACAGGTGTGCATTGATCTATAAACCCGGAGGAGATATCTGTCCAGCATGGGGAGCTGTGCAAACCACAGCAGTGCATTGATCTATAAACCCGGTCTACATATCTGCCCAGCACGGGAAGCAGAGCGCACCACATCAGTGCATTGATATATAAATGCAAACTAGATATCTGTACAGCACTGGAAGCTATGCAAAAAACAGCAGTGCATTGATCAATAAACCCGGACTTGATATCTGTCCCACATGGTGAGCTGTGCACACCACAGTTGTGCATTGATAACAAAAAAACCCGGAACAGATAGCAGTCCAGCACCGGGAGCTGTTGGGCCAACAGCAGTGCATTGATCTATAAACCCAAACGAGATATCTGTCCAGCACAGGGTGGTGTGCCGACGACAGCAGTGCCTTGATGTATAAACGAGGACTAGATATCAGTCCGGCTTAGGGAGCAGTGCAGACCAAGCAGGGGATTGATATATAAACTCCGTCTAGATATCTGTCCAGCACGTTGAGCTATGCAGACCGCAATAGTGCATTGATATTTAAACCCGCGGGAGGCACGGTGGCACAGTGGTTAGCACTGCTGCCTCACTGCGCCAGAGACCTGGGTTCAATTCCCGCCTCAGGCGACTGACTGTGTGCAGTTTGCACATTCTCCCCGTGTCTGCGTGGGTTTCCTCCGGGTGCTCTGGTTTTCTCCCACAGTCACAAAGATGTGCAGGTCCGGTGAATGCTAAATTGCCGTAGTGTTAGGTGAAGGGGTTGTGCTTCGGCGGATCGGTGTGGACCTGTTGTGCCGAAAGGCCTGTTTCCACACTGTAGGTAATCTAATCTAATCTTAATCTAGATATCTGTCCAGCATGGTGCGTTTTTCAGACCACAGCAGTGCATTAATCTATAAACCAGGATTAGATATCTGTCCAGCACGGGAAACTGTGCAGACCCTTGCAGTGCATTGATCAGTAAACCAGGTTTGGATATCCATCCAGCACTGGGAGCTGTGCAGACCAGAGCAGTGCATTGATCTATAAACCTGAACGAGATATCTGTACACCACGGGGAGCTGTGCAGACCACAGCAGTGCATTGATCTATAAACCCGGATGAGAAATCTGTCCTGCATGTTGATCTTTTCACACCACAGCTGTGCATTAATAAAAATAAAACCGGACTAGATATCTCTTTAGCACCGGGAGCTATGATGACCACAGAAGTGAATTCATCGATAAACTAGGACCAGATATCTGTCCAGCACAGGGAGCTGTGCCGACTTCAGCGGTGCATTGATGTGTAACCCGGACCAGATATCAGTCCAGCACAGGGAGTTGTGCAGACCAAGCAGTGCATTGGTTTAGAAACTCAGACAAGATATCTGTCCTGCACCTGGAGCTTTGCAGACCGCAGGAGTGCATTGATATCTAAACCCTGATTAGCTATCTGTCCAGCACGGTGAGTTTTGCAGACCACAGCAGTGCATTGATCTATAAACCAGGATTAGATATCTGTCCAGCACGGGGAGCTGTGCTGACCCTGCAGTGCAGTGATCTATAAGCCTGGACTAGATATCTGTTCAATACCAGGAGCCTCGCAGACCACAGCTCCGCATTGATGTATAAACCAGACTAGATATCATTCCAGCACCGGATTGGATATCTCTCCAGCACGGAGAGCTTCACAGTGAACAGCAGTGCATTGATTTATAAACCCGAACGAGATATCTGTCCAGCACAGGGTGGTGTGCCGACGGCAGCAGTGACTTGATGTATAAATCCGGACTAGATATCTGTCCAGCACAGGG
>NW_025208795.1:11418-15239 GCF_004010195.1 Chiloscyllium plagiosum | reverse complement strand
GCGATCCGACTTAGAATGTTTAACCCGCATTACGCAACCGTTAAGGTCCCCAAAAGTGGCATAGCTCATGGTTCAGGTTTGCAGAGCGAGAGTCCGTTGCATTGACCTCTGAGGCCTAGAGTGCCTTTTTTTTAATTGAAATGGCACTCCAAACTACACCGACACTGGGATTCCAAATCCAAACAAGCCTTTTGTACAGTGGATGAGAAGCTTGCCTGCATGACATCTGTGCTGATGCAGAATTACGTGTGGAAAATTGAGGCCATTAGCTTATTTTTCACCTCAACTTAGATCCCGTTACGGCAGGATTGCATAAATGCCGCCGTGTCGTGCCTGCATTTGAAATGGCTGTTGCAGCTTCCAGGGACATAGTCCGCTTTGTTGAATTAAACCGATTGGTCCCACATGCAGTATCCTTACTGCTTTCTGAGCAAAACACAGCACACATATCGGCAGCACGTTGCTCACATACAATGCTATGCTATTGCAGAATCCTAACATGACAATAAAGCGATGTAACGTCCTTAATGCTGCTTGTCTTCTCCCCACATAAGGAGACGGAGACCCACATGACTGTGTCGCTGTAATTAATGACATTTGAAGCCCGAGACCAGACGTGTAGGATTCACCAATTTAGAATCTGGATACGGCGTTTTATTGTGGTTAGGTCAGCATTCAGAAGCAAAGAGATAGGCCAGTGTCTGGTATGTTGTAGCAACTACCCACGAGGTAGTCAAAGCGGGATCACTTCCTTCTCATCTGTCAGCGCAAGCAGCAGAGCTGATTGCCTTGATTGAGGCATGTAAATTGGCCGAAGGAAGAACAGTGAACATTTACTTCGACAGCAGATATGCATTCGGGGTTGTACATAATTTTGGATCCCTGTGGAAAAACAAGGGCTTCTTGACCTCCACTGGAAAGCCAATCACATAACATTGCCTGATCTCTGACCTCCTGAAAGCAGTCCGATTGCTTAAATCAATCACTATATGTACAGGTGAAACCCACAGGAAAAATTATGATTCAATTTCTCAAGGCAATGAAAATGTAGACTGAGCCGCAAGGATGGCAGCCAATCAGCCACAATATTTGTAATCCAAAGCAGACTTATGGGAGTTACAGTCGCAGGCCACATCGAAGGAGAAGCGTGAATGGACAAGGGCCGGGTGCAGAATGAGGGAATGGGTGTGGTGTGGCCCCAATGGTAAACCCTGTCTACCTCGATCTTTATTCCCTTTCTATGCCAAAGTAACACACGGTAAGGACCATGTGTCAAAAGTGGAGATGTACGACAATATTTCAGCACGCTGGTACAGAAAGGGATTTACTCATTAAAATAATGTGAATAATGTGTTATCTGTGCCACTAATAATGTGGGGAGGGGAATACAAATGAATCAGGCAGAACACCCCCAATCCCAAAAACCCTTTGAACATTTACAGATGGATTTTATTGAACTAACACCCAGCGAAGGGAAAAGGCATTGCCTGGTAATAGTTGATGTTTTCCCAAGGGGTAGAAGTGCTCCCACGTCTAAACAGGATGCCAGTGCAGTAGCCAAGGCTTTGCTAACTGAAATAATTCCTAGATGGGGCATCCCTGAAAGGCTAAGCAACGACAATGGAAAGCCATTTATAAATATTGCCCTACAGCAGATCAGTAATTACTTGGAAATAAAGGTGAGGCAACATTGTGCCTACCACCCAGCGAGCGGTGGGGTAGTGGAAAGAGAGAAAATTACCCTTAAAAATAAATTGGCAAAATGTTGTGAGGAACTAGAGGTGACATGGACAAAGGCATTTCCAATTGTGCTAATGTATATGAAGGAGAGGAAGAGTAAATCTTAGGACGTTTGAGATTTTGTTTGGAAGGTGGCCCAATACAGGAATTGGCCCAAGATCGATTGTAAGACAGATAACAGACCACTGTGAGGACGAGATGTTATGTTACGGTATAAAACTCTCCACACTTCTGTCTCAAATACAGAATCAAAAGAAGGGCAGCACTACCCCAATCAGCAGAAGCGAAGATGCACAATCTAGAACCTGAAGACTGGATAGTGGTGAAAGACTTCAGGAGCAAAAGCATGAAGGCGAATTGCTCGCTGGGACCGTTCCAAGGGCTCCCTACAACACAGACAGCTGTTAAGATCGCAGAAAGAGCCACGTTGATACACGCCAGCCATTGCAAACCTGTAGCTGACCTTGAGGAGACATCGGAAAACATCGGATCTAAATAAGTGTAAGTAGTGATTAGAAGACTCATAGAAATATGGGGCTGCATGGCATGACGAGCCGTGAACGCAGGGATGTCTGGGATACAATCGCAGACGGTAATCTTAACCAAGGATGTTAAGTTGACCTTTACATGCCACCCATGCCCGTTTGGCTACCAGGACGACTATAAATAAGGCAATAAATATTTACGCAGAGATCCTCAGTTACTGGCACTGAGTAGTATCCACCACGGCTACAGGTACACCTGACACGGGATATCGGTTTCCTGTTATCAAAGAAGGAGGTGCCATGGCAAGGGTAATAATAACCAAGATTCAGAAGAGCGATGAGGAAGCCTGGTGGTGTGGATTAGATAGACCCTTCTCTGATATTTATAGACAGGTGAATATAGTGGTACAGCCTCGTACCCACCCCACCCGAGATGCAGTGCAGAAGGTCCTCCAAGAATTGTAGCTCCTGGACTCGAAAAGATGAATGTCCAATGACCCGCACTGCAGATGGGCGGAAAGGCCTTTTCCAAGCTGACAGAAATTGAAGAAGGAAAGAAACTGATGTGCAGCTAAAATGATCACAAATGAAAAAAGTAAAAGTGGATGCATTGAGAAAACTTATAGCGCCATGATTCACTTTCCGTGGAAGACGACTGTTAAGGACTCAGTGTTCTCACTGCTGTAGCCATGGGGGATTTCCTCTGACCGTTTATGTTGTTGACAACCTTCCCAACGCAGGGAATTTTGTATGGAACTGGCAATTAATCGAGTATTGTCACAAACAGGATTCAGACTAGCATAAAACAAAGAAGTGCGAATCCTGGAAATCTGAATCAACAACAGGAATCGACAGAGAAACTCTGCAGGCCTGACAGCATCTGTGGAGACAAAGAGATTTAATGTATCGTATCACAGATTCAGGCTACTTATGCTTTTTATTGTTTTATTGCCTGGGTAATTGTCAGTTTCACTTCGCGAAACAGCATACTTACCAGAATCTCTCATTAGCTGACAGACGTCATCTGTAAAAATGCAAAATTCCTTTATCGGCTGTAATGCTGTTGCTGTTGCCCTGAGTTGGTGAAAGGCTGGCATTTATGACCTTTTTCTTCTCCCTTATGTCGATGAGCATACATGGTGAATGGAGAATTTCTGTTTGTCTCCCTTTGTCTCTCTGTACCATCTCACTCTCTTCTACATTCTCCCACTCTCTGTCTATCAATATCCCTCATTTTTCTTTTCTACTCTTGGAAAAGTGTTAAAATCGGAGTCTGTTCCGTGGCTTTCTCTGCCCCCCCCCCCGGCCAGAGTGTGTAGAACTGGGCTCACAGTCTCCAAGTAATGTCTATGTTACCTAGGTCTGAGATCAGGTGACATTTGTTCACTCAAAACGTTATGATCTTTGACAATTCTAAATAGTATTCGTAATAGAACAGAAAAAAAGCAGTTTCACTCCAATTATAGGATTTCTATGATGCCATTGCCGTTTGCCTAAAATCAATGAATGGTGACAGCAGACAATGAGAGCCATTATCTCATTGGGTGCGTTATTACTACAACATTGTCCTGCAAGTCTGCAGTGTCTCCTGCGTCT
>NW_025208795.1:0-9246 GCF_004010195.1 Chiloscyllium plagiosum | reverse complement strand
ATTGCATTGCTCAGAACAGACGTGTTTGCTGTGTGGGACTGAAATTGAGCTCGATCACACACAGATACGGTGTAACAGCTGCCAGCAGATGTGGAGACGGTTGGGATGGTTTCATTCGCACTCTGGGAAAAAGACTGGATTCTAAATTCAGGGGAGCTAAGTGTCACAGATAGAAGGCTGAGAATTGGTTTGGGAACGATATGAGTCATGACCGAATGGTGGGCAGACTAGATGGGCTGAAAGCTCTAACTGTCCTCCGATGCCTTCTGGTCTCTGGCCATCCAGTATCTAAGGAAATAGAAACAGAGTTAATCGTGCATTTCGAAGTCCTCCTCTCATAACTCGGCGAGGTGAGAGATGGAACAGATCTGCTATTAAATTTTGAGACTGGGAGAATGTTTGGAGACGGAGTAAAAAAAGACAAACTGAGTATAAAGTTGAGAGTCAGGAGATATTCAATAAAAAGGTAGACGGAGATGAACATGGAGAAATAAGTGTCACTGGTCTTGAAGACTTAACTCGGTTTTCCATTCCAAGATTCTACCAGACCTGCTCAGATTTTCCCGCAATTTCTTTTGTTGGTACTGAAACAGAAGGGAGAAGTGTGATCCTGGACCAATCAGCTATGTCTGCTCTGTGGACGTTTGAATTGCCTGTTCGAACAAATCACTTCTGACCCACACGGAAACCTCACTATCCTGCATCACCCCCACCTCTGTTACTGACAATAAGCTGTGCATTACGTAACGCCATATGGGTACACAACAGCATCATTTACCGAATGAATTGGGAAAATTTCAGGGAGAGTTCCATTCGGTTTCCATCAGACCATTCTCATTCAGTTAATTCTATTACAGCACCATTTGACATGCAGCTGTCACTGTCACGTGGTCATTCGCATTCGACGTCTCTGGACATTTTGGTTGGGGCACGTTTGGAATGGTACCTCACGTTTTGGAAGGGACATCGTTTATAGCATATTCGGCTGAACTGATAACCTTGTCTCTTGCACCTGCAGTACAATGGAGACAGTTTTCACTCAGAAACCAAGAGATGATCAAAAACGGAGGAAAAAATGTGTCAACAAAACCTGTCTCAGCGAGCGAATTCGCTCTAGCAACATTAATGGAGAGCGGCAAACCGATTAGCAAACAACAGCGCCCTGCGTGGGTCTCGACCCTACACCATTGAGATTAAAGGTCTCAAGCTCTTCCGACTGAGTGAACCAGGACAGGATTGGTGTTGGTTAATTTATGATTTCATACTGAGTTTAATTCAACTGACACGGCAATTTTCAAAACTCTCGTTCATTCCTCCCCCTTGCAAATAACATTATTCAAGTCTTTCAATTCTCAGATTTATTCCTTCAGACCATTACAATCCATTTAGACCTTGCCCCGAGATTTACAATTCTCTGTTAATATGTTCATATTTTGACCCTGATCCTTAGGTCGCCGAACTGATTACTAAACACTCTGGCAGACTGCAAATCAATCGGGAAAATACCTCAGGAAACCAAATCATTTCTGATTAGAGTGTAGGGAATCCCATCTGCTGAAGAGACAGTGTCCTCACAATCAACACTTTCGTGGTTCTACCTGCCTACAAAGTTTACCACTACTAATATTCGAGACAGGAATTCTGATTATAAAATGTTTTAAAAACAGGAACTATCTTCTGAAGCCATTTCCAATTCGAATTAGAATTTTTTACGACTTTCACACGGTAGCAGCCGTTTTTGAGGAAGGAGTTTCCATGAGCTGTGTCCCAGGGCTGGGCAGGAAGCCGCTGATTGAAACTGCAGTGGGCCCTTTCTGGTGGCAACAGGGGTTTGTAGAGAGTGGGGTCACATTCTGCTGCACGTGACCGCCTTACTCACTGTGGACTCAGGGTCAATTATGGATGAGTTCTCGTGGTTGTATTGTCAGTATATGGTCGGTCTCAATACTTGATGTGAAATATTTGAGGCTCTGTGCACTTTTTGGCCTAGGACAACCAACATTTCAGCCAAATGCTCTGGCCATTTGAGACACAGCAACTGGCAGCAAAATTGTGCGTGTACACATCCAAACGCACAGTGCTCGAGAGGATGTGGACAGCAGTAGTTCTCATTATTTTAAGATTCAGTTGCTCATGTTCCCGTGTTTATCGCAGAGAGGGTGAGAGACCCGAGGAGTAACAAACACACCCATAAAGCAATATCAGGACCTGTGTAGTTCTGTCATAAAAAGCTGCCTGCAGTTATTCTATTACAAAGTTGGGTTTCAAACCCACGACGCAATAGAGACTGGACCCTAAACCCAGCACATTAAACCTTTCTGGATTAGTGGTACTGGAAGAGCACAGCAGTTCAGGCAGCATCCGAGGAGCAGTAAAATCAGGAATACAGGGTTTCACCCGAAACGTCGATTTTACTGCTTCTCGGAGGCTGCCTGAACTGCTGCGCTCTTCAGCGCCACTAATCCTGAATCTTGTCTCCAGCATCTGCATTCATTATTTTTACCTACATTAAAACCCTCAGCGACACTCCCTGACGATAACTAAGCGCCAAACCTGTCAAGACTAATTTTCAGCATCGCTTCACTTCAGGCAATTTCCCCTGGCACTTTCTATGAATATTTTCGCATAATTAAAAAAATACTCACAACGATTTGGAAGGTTTGCACAGTGTGGACATTAGTGAGAAGCTGAATATTCTTCGACAGTTTTCCCCGGAGCTTCAGGCCTGAGGGATGTTCTTAGAAAAGTTTACAAAATCATGAGGTAGACGAGCAGAGAACATAGTCAATCTACACTTTTTCAGAAGTCACGTGAGTTTAAAGCGAGATAGCATAGGTTTTATGTGAAATCAGTACAATTTGAAAGGGATGTGAGCGACACTTGTTTTTAATACAGACATTTTTGTGCGTGTGGAGTAAATTGCCACATTTAGTGGCAGAGTTTGGTGCACTCACAACACTTCAAAGGCATGTAAATGGGTATGCAGACAGGAAGTGTTCGGAGAGATAAGGGACAAATATTGCCAAATATGTTTAGATTAGTTACGGTCATCTGTTCAGCAGATGAAAGTTGGATAGGAAGGTTTGCTTCCGTGATCGGCAATTCTGTGACACTCCAGGACCTGACAACCTGACCACTTGCAAAAACGCATGCTGTTTGTTACTAAGTCAGCGTGTTTGAATTTTATTTTTTCTTGAGGCGTAATGTTTTGAAATGACACAGAGAGAAATGTTTTCCAGACATTTACAGACAATGACCATTCTCCTTGATACATTCCCAAGTTCTCCATCAAATAATTTCGTTGACTAAAAAAAACCTCACAAATCGTGTTATCCCCTCAACTCTCCAGTGAATCCAAAAACTGACAGCTCTTAACGTGGACAAGGTGCAAAACTCAAAAGGCAGAGTCATTATCAGACACACAAACTCATTACTTCTGTCTGTGAGGCAGTGCGAGACGTGTATGTCCAGAACTGCTCACACAAATAGTACCGAAGCAATTCCAAACGGAGCTTCCCGACATTCTGGAGATTTAGTGCATTGCCAATAACAGAAAGTGCTCAAGTTACACAAAACAAAACAGAAAAATGTACCATGCAAAGTGAATATTACCAATTATATTCTCGATTAAATTAGGTCAACAATACGTTGGTGCCTCCATCTGATCGAGCGAGCCAATCTCCAGCCTCCCTCACCAGGACAGTAATGAAGGAAATGAGAGAAATACAACAAAGTTTCACGTTGCGGTTGCCCCCATTTTAGCCACAACAACAAAAAAACGAGGGATCAGATTCAGTGCAGGATCTGGCTTCACAACAGCGGCGAAATAATGACATCCACTCACTTTCAGGGAAAGCTGTGAACAACTCACATTGTCCAGAATATGAATACACAGCGCAGGCTGTTTAGTTCCCATATTCTACTGCTGCCCCGACATTCATACGAAAATGTACCTTTCAAAGAGAGCGTTTATAGCTGTGGAATGACAGTGGCAGCTGTTTCCCCTCGCTCTTACTGCCGCCCTTGGTCGTGTAGGGGCTGGTATTCTCATCTTATACGCGGTAGTTGAGTGTGCAATTCTCTGTTGTGGAAAAACGGAGTGTTTTGGAGCAGAAAGATGTGAAGTTCGGATGCTTCTGGAGTTCTTGTTGAAAAGTTCGGTGACGCGAGGAAGATGGTTTGCAGACTTTTCTTCGCCTGTCTGGGTGACATTCTCAGCGCTGCAGAGGTTCCTGTGAAGCGCTGCTCTCATGTTTTGGTACGAATTCATTTGGTTTCATTCCCGCTGCTTCCGTTTGTTGGATTGCAGATTGGGTCCAATGGATGGAATCCGTCGATGAGTGCCCTGCTGCCAGGAATTGTCTGGCTGCCTTCTGCTTGCCCTGCCCTATTATTGTTGTGCTATTCTAGTCGAATGTGTGACCCTTGCCGTTTGTACGTATTGCTACGAGGGACTGCTGGACTGACGCCCACACACATTCTTTGCCAAGAACCAATATCCACACACCTTCATTCGCAGATGCATGGCACACAAAATTCTCAACGAGGATATGCTATGAGGTAATTTTTAAATCATGCTTCCCTGTATTAAAAACAAATTCTGGAAAACGATATCCAGACTCCTCCGAACACTCGGACTTATGACAGTACAGAAACCGAGAGCCTCACTCACACAACAACTCACGAGAAAACAAGGCCCAATACGCATCATGTGCAGGTCAACCGTGGTTGACGAGATTCCATGCTGGGACTGCACGAAACACGACATAGGGGAAAGAGGCTGACAACTAGAGAGCTGCATTCATAATTTCATCTGGACTGTAAACGCCTCGGACAGCTGTTCCTTGCAGTTATGCACAGAATATTGAATGTCTCTGATTCCAGGGCTTGGAACTCGGATGATATGACCGTCTGCAACACTGGTTACTTCCTTGTGTGAGGTAATTCCTGATGGAACACATGTAACAATCTATTGCTCATTGAGAAATATATCCAAAATAGGAGCTCATAGCAGCATTTCTGTTGTCTTTCTGGTGCTGTCTCTGACATGCCCTGTGGCACTGCACTTATTCTGTGTTTCCTGAGGGTTCGCGACATGCTTCCACGATCGTATTATGGGCAGTAATCTGCATTTTCGGTTCAATAACGGGTGTGTGAACCGGAGGTCCACCTTTCTCGATGCTATTTTTCTCTTCTTATGCGCAACTGCAATACAGTAAAGGATCAATTAATATTGTAAGATGATATACACAGGCCTGTGAAATATCGAAGTTTTAATGACATTCATGCAATGATTAGAGATTACCTTGACTCAGGAAATAACGATGTAAAGTCTGTTTGGCTGGAGTTGAGGAACAGTGAGGAATGAACTCACAAGCATGTGTAGTTTACAAGCCCACGCGCAGTAACCACAAAGCGAAATAAATTTTACAAGGAAAAAATATTGTGTGTGTGTGACAAAAATGGCAATAGTCGCACGTGATCTTAACTTCCCATCTAAAACTCTCGGTTCCATTGTAAAAACGTTTGGAGAACCAGAAACAAAAAAATCCCACATGTCCCATAAAACATTACGAGGAATATCTTGGGAATTGATTACTCTACTGGTGACTTAATTTTCCTATTTTTTTGGAAACCATCTCTTTAATTGTGAGCATCAGAAAAGGCTTTCTTTTGCCAGCAAGAAATAAATATGTTCGTTTCATGTTTCAGAAGACTGAGACTCCTCTGCACTGCACACCTTTTGCGTTTCTATCGATTTAAATAGTAGCGTGTCTTTTGATTCTTGCCAACAAAGCACATGACCTCGCATTCCCGACATGAAACTGCATCTGCCAAGAATACTCCAATTGTTGGCGGGAATCCTGAGGAACAGAATGTACATGTATTTGGAAAGACAAGGACTGATTCGGGACAGTTAACATGGCTTTGTGCGTGGGAAATCATGTCTCACAAATTTGATTTAGCGTTTTGAAGAAGTAACAAAGAAGATTGATGAGGGCAGAGCAGAAAATGTGATCTATATGGACTTCAGTAAGGCGTTCAACAACGTTCCCCATGGGAGACTGATTGGCAAGGTTAGATCTCATGTAACAGTAGTGGAACTAACACCGACCCTTGTGGTATGCCGCCAGTACCTGGACGCCAAGAAGAACATGTTCCATTAACTACAACAATGTTTTCTATTGGCAAGCCAATTACTGATCAAAGCTGCAATCTCTCCCACAATTCCATTCCACCGCATTTTGTATAATAGCCTATTGTAGGGAACCTGATCGAACAACTTTCTGAAACCCATATACACCACATCAACCGGTTTACTGTCATCTCCCTGTTTGTTTACTTTGTCAAAAAAGTCAATAAGATTCGTTAGGCAAGGCCGACCCATCACTAAACCGTGCTGACTGTCCCTGATCAGATTATTCTTTTCTAGATCGTCATAAATCCTATCCATAATAACCTTTTCCAACACGTTATCAACAACTGCAGTGAGACTCACTGGTCTGTAATTACCAGGGTTGTCTCTACGACACTGTTTGAACACGTGAACAACATATGCTATGCTCCATTCCACAGGCACTATTCCTGTAGACAAAGATGATTTGACGATTTTATTCCTGACATACCTATGGAAAGCCTTAGAGTTAACCCTGATCCTATCTGCCAACAACTTCTCATGTCTCCTCCTGGCTCTTCTCAGCTCTCTTTTTAGGTCTCGCCT
Source organism: Chiloscyllium plagiosum (assembly GCF_004010195.1). NCBI lineage: Eukaryota > Metazoa > Chordata > Chondrichthyes > Orectolobiformes > Hemiscylliidae > Chiloscyllium > Chiloscyllium plagiosum. The sequence continues at coordinate 2,525 of NW_025208795.1, read as the reverse complement.
GATATCGTTGGAACCCTCGAGCGCTCTAACTGAGTTTTCACATTTTGTCCTAACATAAGACTTCTTGTTCTTCTTGACCAGGGATTCCACTTCCTTAGTAAACCACGGCTCACGCGTTCTATATCTTCCTCCCTGGCTGACAGGTACATACTTATCTAGGACACACAGGAGCTTTTCCTTAAATAAGCTCGACATTTTAATGTGCTCACCCTCTGCAGTTTCCTACCCCATTCTACGCTTCCTAAATCTTACCTCATTGCATCGTAATTTCCCTTCCACCAGTTGAAACCCTTGCTCCGTGGAGTACACCTATCCCTTTCCATCACGAAAGTAAACCTCAGAGAATTGTGATCGCTGTCTCCAAAGTGCTCACCTACTTCCGAATCTAAAACCTGGCCAGGCTCGTTACCCAGTACTAAATCGAAAGTGGCTTCGTCCCTTGAAGGTATGTGTACGTACTGTGTCAGGAAGCCCTCCTGCACACACTGGGCAAAACATGACTCATCTATAGTACTCGTACTGTAGTGATCCCAGTAAATATTTGGATATTATCTTGAGTGTTCCAGAGTTTTTCATTGTCCCAGAGTCCAGATGAAGTTTGCATTCCTCAAGTACGTGACGTCAGCGAGAATGATTTCAATGTCTCAGATCAGTTCCTGTCCCGAGAACATCAGAGTCAATGTCCCGTCCTCTACTCGGTCCGACAGTTCACACTTCTTCATTCTCCTCTGATTCCATTTCCCAAAGAGTTTCTCAAGATTTACAAAGCTGGAGCCTAAATTATATGGTTTGCTTCCTAAACATTTTTTCAACTGCCAACTGACAATATTTTCACAGTATCTCTTCACAATCCTCTGGCTTGCACCATGTCCAGGGATGAGAAGTCCCGTTTGGTGGAGAGATTCTCGAGGCTGATGAGTTTCTCTTTGGAACAAAGATGGTTAAGTGGCGATTTCCTGCGGTTGTTTCTAATGATGGAGAGGGAGCGGTGGGGAATGAGCACTTTGACGAGCAGGAGGAAGTGTTGCCACTGACCCGAGTCAGAGAACAGAGGGCAGGGATTAAAGGAATCTAATGAAAAGCAGCAGTTCTGCTCAGGACGTTCAATAACAGCTGCAGAAACTCGATGTGTCGAGCAGTGTATCTGGAAAGAGAAACAGAGATAATGTTTTAACTATGGAACATTTCTGATGAAGAACTCGAGTTTCCCAAGTCTAATCAAATTACCGGCCTGGTTCACAAAATAGTTTTTCTGAACTTTGAGCGAAAATTGTACCAGCAGGAAATCATTCCTGACATAGTCAGCAGGATTCGAACCTACGTGGGAAAACCCCAATGGATTTCTAATCCATCGCCTTAACCACTCGGCCATGACTACCGACAGCTCCACTGGGTTGAGCATTGACCAAATCAGCCGAAATCTCATTGAAAGCTGCTGTTGACTTGATGAGCTCAATGCTTCCATTCTCCTCTCCCACCTCTGCTGTGAATTGTAAGGTGCGAGACACCAATGTGAAGGAAGAAAAACACAAAGTTAGGAAAAAATATTTGCAGCCAAACTGTGTCAAAATTATTGATTGAAAGGAGAATCCCACTTTGGCAATTTGTTAGATCTCTTTGCAAACATGATCAGCAGAGCTGATCAAGAGAGGTATTGATCTGAGTGTTCTTGGACATGAAACAATCCAAGGTGAGTGACATATTCATTTCATTTTCTGGCGAAGGAGCTGGTCTTTCCAGATGCTCACAATGAAAGAGATTTTTCCCAATAAAAGACGGCAAATAAGTCCCATCTAACGCTGACACCATCGTGAGCGCTGCTGTTTCACAATACCACAGAGTCAGGGTCAATTCCCGCCTCATGCAACTAAATGTGTGGAGTTTGCACATTCTCCCCGTGGCTGCGTGCACTTGCTCTGGTTTTCTCCCATAGTCCAAAAATGTACCGGTTAGCTGAAATGGCCGTGCTAAATTGACGGGGTGAATGGAGAGGAATGCATTTGGGCTGGGGCGGGTCGGTATGGAGTTGCTGGGCCGAAGGACCTGTTTCCATGTTGTAAGTATGCAAATCTACGGTAATCAATGGCCAAGGGATGACGCACGTTGTTCGATGTTGCATATATGACGCACGTTGTTCGATGTTGCATATATGACTTTTCGATTGTTTTTCTTCAAAGTTTCTTTACAATTCAAACGGGAGTGGAAGAAGGGAAATGAATGTCTCCCATAATTCTTGCCTTCTTTTAGCATTCACAGGCGGGATTTTTCCTGTACGTTTTTTTTTTACACTGTGGTTACTGTTAATGTTCTTGTAAGCTACACCGGCTGGTTTCCTCTTTCCTCAATGTTCCTCATCTCTACCCAAACACATTTTCCATCCTTATCTCCTGAATCAATGTTATCTCTAACCATTGCAAAATTGCCACGGAAAGTGGGCTTTTCACACGCCTGTGTATGTCATTTTCCAATATTAATTGATCGTTTACTGTGTTGCAATTGCACATGTGAAGAAGAAAACAGAATAG
>NW_025208794.1:13617-15235 GCF_004010195.1 Chiloscyllium plagiosum | reverse complement strand
AATCCCCCCACCCCGCCCTGGAAACGGTGATCGTGAGCGGGAAATGATGAGAGAGTTAATATTGTTCCCAAAGCACTGGGTACATGGAGCCCCCAGATAATGGTGTTCACCTGCCCTGTGATAGGGAGACAGTAGAGGGGCTGAATGGCCTGAAATGCCTGTAGTTCCTGTTGAATCTGTTGGCCCTGATGTCCATCCTCCCCACCCCCTGGCTGTCTGTCCTTCTGCAGCAGTAATCACTCTCTTGTCCTTTTTAAATTTTCAGTCCAGCGGACAATCTACAAAGACCTGGTGCTGTTCCTGCAGACGGAGAACTGTCTGTCAGCTGGTCAACTCCGCAGTAAGGTGCAGTGAAACACAAGATGGTTTAGGGGCCGTGCAGGGTAACTGTGTGTGTTTGGTTGGGAATGTTGGAGAATCTCAGCAATCGCTCCTGGTGGGGAAGGTATGGATGGTGGGGTCAGGGAGAGGATGCATCCATTAGGATGATTCCCAATATTTAGGGATTGCTGTGTGAGGGCGAGTTAACCAATTGGGACTCTACTCCCTGGAGAGTTCCTGAGGGGCTTCACTGGGTCAATGAAGAGGTTTCTCCTCATGGGAGAGTCTCCAAACCAGAGGGTATTGCCTCAACAAAAGGGGCAGCAGTTTAATGGTGCCGAGGAACTCTCTGCAGCAAGACCTACAGGACTGGAGGACTCATCAATATTTAAGGCAGCGATAAAGTCTTGATCATCTCGGGAGTTGAGGGTTACAGCAGAAAATACAGGAAAGTGGACCTGAGGAATGTCAGGCTTGAGGGGCTGAATGGCCTGCTGTTGTACCTATTTCTTTGGGCCTGACAGGGTGTGAGAGAATGGGGATGGTCAGCTTTCAGAGGCTTTTGGGTTTGGTGGGAGGAGCTGTGGGTGGAGTTTGGATCATGGGAGAGTATTGGGGATTGAGATCAGGAGTTGGGTATATAAACTTGTATTGATTCCCCCCTATCCCTTCTACATGCCCTTCAAGGTCAGTTTGGGAAATGAACAAATTCTAATCTAGAAACTGTGATCACATCCACTGACATCCACGCAATCGCCAATCTCCCCACTTCCCCATTCTGCTGGACTCAGTGTGTCCTTTTCAAGTTGGATAATTTGCTCACTATTCCCAATGTCTGTTGTTGCCATTGTGGCAAGGATAGTGTCAGCCCAGTGCCCTCACCAGGGTGCGGGCAGAGCCTTGGGGGGGCACTGGCTAGTCCTGGAGTTCCTGCAAATCTTCTACATCCTCAGGGTATGTAAGGAAGTGGATCTTGAAATGGTGACTACTTTGGTTGTCTTCTTGGTGGGTTGGTACGGTAACACTGACTCCCACCCCCCAACCTTTTAAAAAGGGAGGCAGAGTGAAAACCAGAAATGTGAGGTGCTGCATTTTGGGAAAGCAAGTCTTAGCAGGACTTATACACTTAATGGTAAGGTCCGAGGGAGTGTTACTGAACAGAGAGACCTTGGAGTGCAGGTTCATAGCTCCTTGAAAGTGGAGTCGCAGGTAGATAGGATAGTGAAGAAGGTGTTTGGTATGCTTTCCTTTATTGGTCAGAGTATTGAGTACAGGAGTTGGGAGGTCATGTTGCGGC
>NW_025208794.1:10730-13537 GCF_004010195.1 Chiloscyllium plagiosum | reverse complement strand
GTCCAGAACTAGAGGGCATAGGTTTAGGGTGAGAGGGGAATGACATAAAAGAGAGGATTGTTAAAGTGGAGATTTGAGGCAGCCCAGGGAATCCCTTGTGGACTCAGACCTGTAAAGCCTCTCTCTTGGTTTGTCCTGGAGATTGTACTCTTTGGAATAAAAGTTCTTACAGACAGTTGAGTTTAATTTTAGTCATCCCCTTTATTCACTAACAGCATCACTGTTACAACATAACACTGATACCTATAAGCTAAACTAACCAGGTTCTAATCACCTGGGAGAGTAGGGTACCAGGGTACCTTCAAGTGACCCAGCAGACTACTCCGATGTAATGATACAAAGTGGCTTCCTTTATACAAACATTTACAAAAACGTCGCATGTTCTTAATTAGACAGATAACAGTGAAAGGCAATAATTTGTGAGGAAGACTGGTTAGTTGACAGGTTTGTGTGCGCTTGACTGATCACTCCTACAGACCTTGAGCTATCCATCAAATGGGAAAAACAAATCCAGCCGAGTTAGGCGTCTGCTGGCGAGATAAGGTCCTATAAAGAAGTACCAGTCTAAATTCAGTGGGAGATGTCATAAGGTAACCCTGCACAGCTCGCATGTCTGATATCCTTGTTTAATGAAATAGCTCCTTAGCAAGGAGGGCAAACTTTTGACCATAAAATGGCTTCCTGACGTTGTTTCAGAATCACTTCAATGTTCAGTTTAGAATAATTTTAAGCTGGGAGCAGATTCCTGCTTTTTATCTTAAGCACGCAATCATTCTGTACCTGAGGCTGCGATGTTACTGCAAGGTTGTATTTAAAATGATTTAAAATGATTAATTTGTCTCAAATTAAATATGCCGCCTTTTCAGGGTTTTGATTCCAATTCAAATAAGACACTAAGATCTGATTAGTTAGGATTGACAGTGAGACCGTCTGTAGAGTGGTCTACAAGAACAACAAGTAAACTAAGGCTTCATCAGCATTTACCTTTTACAGAGTTTGGATTTAATAACTGGGAGTGGCTACTCAATATCATCAAAGTCCAAAATGCAATGAAATTTAATCCATAGCAGATAAGCAAGAAGTTAATTTTCTACTGGCTCCAACTAAAACGGTCTCTCTCTAATGTCCTTTTGAACTCTCAAGTCAGTGTTTTGTAACAGCGAAGATTTTTTGTCTGCCCTGCTTGCAAGGGGTAATAAGAATCCATTATAATGACAGCATCTGACCGTTAATTAAAAGCTTTTGATTGTACAGAGTTTCACTTCAGGGTCAGAATCAAACACTGTCATTCATTTCACAATGGTGTCTTCACACAGATTCACCGATGCTGAGGCAAATAATCTTAACTGCCTAACAGCATCCTGTTATCACTTGGTCAGCCCAGGTGTCCCTATCTTCTGCATTCCTTGAGACCCCCCCCCTTTTCCTGAGCCTTCCTGCCTGTCTATTTCCTAGTGCAGTAAATGTGTTCTATAATTCAGCATTACATTTTACTCTAAATGTTTAAAGACAAGTTTTCAGGCTGTAGACTTTCTCAGGGTGATGGAGGCTGGTACAATTACAGCATTTAAAAGGCATCTGGATGGGTATATGAATAGGAAGGGTTTGGAGGGAGATGGGCCAAGTGCTGGCAGGTGGGACTAGATTAGGATAGCTGTCGGAATGAGCGAAGGGCCTGTTTCAGTGCTGTACATCTGATTCTGCAACTCATTGAGTCTGATGTTGGCTGTGCAGAAAATATTGGAGTCCATTATATAAGTTTTAATAATGGAGCACTTAGAAAACAGAGACAGATTTGGACACAGTCAACAAGGAGTTCCAAAAGGGAAAATCTATTAGAATTTTTGAGTATGTAACTCATGGAGTTGATGGGGGAGGGGAAGCCACTGAATGGGATTTATTTGGACTTTAGAAAGCCATCACCAAAGTCCCACATGATGACAGATTAAATCTGTAAACTTCAAGTGGATGAGGTTGGGGAAAGTGGAGATTGGAGCTGGATGGAGCACTGGACAAAGAGAGAATAACTGGGTGTGTTTCTGAAAGGCAGGTAGTGATTAGTGGGGTCCTGCAGGGATCAATACTGGCACCTCAGCTATTCACTATATATGGTCCTGATTTAGACGAGGGAACTTAATACAGTATCTCCAAACCTGCAGATAATCCAAAGCTGGGATTTGGACAGGCTGAGGGAGTGGGCAGATGCATGACCAATGCAGTATCGTGTGGATAAATGTAAGACTATCCACTTTGAGAGTAATAAACAGGAAGGCAGATTTGTACCTGCATGGCTGGCTGTCAGTTGAGAGAGGGGAGTTATCAGTGAGATCGAGGTATCCTGTACAAGCTGCTGAAGGTGATGAAGGCCCTTGATCATAAGGGGGTTCAGGAACCAGAGCAAGGATGTCCTGAGTGATACAGGACCTTGGTGAGAGCTCACCGGAGTGTGGAGTAGAGGTTTGCTCTCTGTTCCTGAGGAAGGATGTTGTGGTGATGGAGGGAGGGTAGTGAAGGGTTACCAGACTGATCCCTGGGGTAGCAGGACTGATGGATGTGGAGAAACTGGATTGGTTAGGATTCCATTTGCTGGAGCTTAGAATGCAGGAAAGATTCTTTGAAATCATCAACCTGAGTCAGTACAAAACCAAGGTGAACGCAGGAAGGATGTTCCTGATGGAGTCCAGAACCAGGTAAAGGATAAACCATTTAGGACTGAGATGAGGGGGAATGGTTTCATCCAGACTGAGTCTGTTGCCATATCTGGCACCGATCGTGATGGAGTTAACAATGTTACATGTTTTCAAGGC
>NW_025208794.1:6298-10030 GCF_004010195.1 Chiloscyllium plagiosum | reverse complement strand
CAGGGCAGACCAGGGCAGACCAGGGCAGACCAGGGCAGACCAGGGCAGACCAGGGCAGACCAGGGCAGACCAGGGCAGACCAGGGCAGACCAGGGCAGACCAGGGCAGACCAGGGCAGACCAGGGCAGACCAGGGCAGACCAGGGCAGACCAGGGCAGACCAGGGCAGACCAGGGCAGACCAGGGCAGCTCAGGGCAGACCAGGGCAGACCAGGGCAGACCAGGGCAGCCCAGGGCAGACCAGGGCAGACCAGGAATGAAGCAAAAAGGAAGGTAACTCCACAGATTTTCTGAGAGATGTTGGAAATGATGAGGATAAGAAAGTGAGCACAAAGGCACTTTACCTGAATGTTTGGAGCACTTATAACAAGGTCACGGTGACTTGGTGACCATCACAGAGACATGGTTCCAGAATGGTCCTGACTGGGAATGAAAGCTCCAGGGGTACCAGACTATTCGGACGGACAGACAGACAGGAGGGTAAGGGAGGTGGTGTCGCTCGGATATTCAGGGACAACATCAGGTTGGTGCTGAGAGATGATCTCGGTGCGATGGAGCATGACGGTCAAATCCATTTGGGTGGAAATGAGGAATTCCAGGAAGAGAAAGTCACTGATGGGTGTAGTCTCTAGGCCCCCAACTAATAACATCACATCGGGACAGGCAATAAACAAGGAAATAACTACTGCCTGGAAAAATGGTCCGGCTATTATCGGGGGGGATTTTAATCTACATGCAGGTTGGTCAACACGGCTGGGATTATAAACCAGAGAAGGGCGGAGGGAGGGGTGTAAAAATGGATCAACATTCATTCAGTAACTAAGAGCAGGAGTGTTCTGACCTGGATGTCTCTGAGATACAAACTCTGTCAAATTGAAAAGATCTGCTGGTGTCATGGCAATGACATGGAGTGAGAGCTGGGAAAGGAATGAATGAAGACCCTTGTGGTTACAATGGGCTGAATGGCCTGGTTCAGTGTCCCCCAGGTTCTGAGGTGTCAGAGTCGGGGGTGGGAGGGGTTCCTGGGCTCCATGTTCTCCAATACTCACTCGTTCCGCACCAGCTCTAAGAGCAGCTCCATGATCCCGATGTTCACCCGTACAGTTCCCCAGCTCGGACACGATACCTGGCAGAGAGAGATACAATCGACCCACTCAAACAAAAACACACGCAAACCTCAGCTCACCATCAACAGAGTGCACAGCAAGAGGCCAGAGAACCCGTCCAGCTCATCATTCCAACAATCAACTCTAGCTCCTCAGTGTCACACACCGTCATTACGCTCCACAATCCGTCACAAAACCGCTCAAACATTGAGGTTCTCCAGCCTGTGGGGGGAGGGAATTCCACAATTCACCCCCTTACACACCCACCCACCCACCAAAAACCCCCAACTTCCACCAACTGAACCAATCCCTCCTCACCTCAGTCTGAAATATCCTGGCCGTTACCCTGAGTAAGGGGGACGATCCTGTCTCCATCTGCAGTGTCATACACTCACCATGTGGAGGTGCTGGTGTCGGCCTGGGTTGGACAAGCTCATAAACCCTCCCTAGTTTTTAATAAAGCCATTGGAACATAACGGGGTGCCAAGTGATCTTTGACCTTGTCATACACTCCGAGCAGACCACCCCTGGAATATTGCCTGCTGTTCTGGGCTCCTTTATGAAGGGAGTGGAGTAAAGTTTTCCCAGACTGATTCCTGGGATGGGCAGACCTGATGGATTGAGTTTGGATTATGTTTGCTGCAGTTATGGAGGACAGGGGGATAGTGGTGGCATTTCTTACAAACCGAGCACGAGCAGACAGCATCCTGGGACATCAAAGGAAGCAGCTCCAGAAAGTGTGCACACTCTGGGAACAATCTCCCAGGGATCCTTAGATTTCGGAAACGTCCCAGAGAGGGTGGCCCAATGGTTAACACTGCAGCCTCACAGCACCAGGGATACAGGTTCGATTCCCACCTCAGGCAACTGTCTGTGGAGTTTGCACATTCTCCCCGTGTCTGCGTGGGTTTCCTCCCACAGTCACAAAGATGTACAGGTTAGGGTGGGATTGGCCATGGGAAATGTCCCATAGTGCCCAGGGATGTGCAGGTTAGGGTGGGTTGGCCATGGGAAATGTCCCATAGTGCCCAGGGATGTGCAGGTTAGGGTGGGATTGGCCGTGGGAAATTGTCCCATAGTGCCCAGGGATGTGCAGGTTAGGGTGGGTTGGCCATGGGAAATTGTCCCATAGTGCCCAGGGATGTGCAGGTTAGGGTGGGATTGGCCATGGGAAATTGTCTCATAGTGTCCAGGGATGTGCAGGTTAGGGTGGATTGGCCATGGGAAATTGTCCCATAGTGCCCAGGGATGTACAGGTTAGGGTGGGTTGGCCGTGGGAGATGTGGGGTACAGAGCCAGGGTGAGTGTGGGTCTGGTTGTGGTGCTTTTCAGAGGGTCAGTGTAAACCGTTGGGCTGAATGGCCTGCCTATGTACTGTGGGGATTCGAACACTTTATTTAAAAAGGTCAGAAGACAAAATGCAGGTAACTCCAGGCCAGTAATTTTAATGTCTGTCCTTGGGAAGGTGTTTGAAGTTTTTGGAATTGCAGAGTCTGTGTGGAATGACGAAGGGGATCACAAACGTGACAAATTAGTTCCCGTTTGTTGGAGGAGCTAACAGGCAGGATGGGCAACAGGGAAGCAGTGGATGTAACATATTTGGATTTCCAAAAGATGCTTGAGAATGCAGCACACAATCTGCTGCTTAATAAGGTCAGGGCCCATGGTATTGGAGACAGTTTATTAGCACGGACAGAGAATTGGCTAACTGAAGACAGTGAGTGAGGATAAGGCGGGTATTTTCAGGATGGTAACCTGTAACGTGGGGAGTGCGACAGGGGGCACTGATGGGCTCACAATTCTTTCCAAGAGATATTCCTGACTTGGATCAGCAAAGTGAATGTAAATGGTGATGTTGACACAAAGAATCCGCTGAGGGATATAGACAGGTTAGCTCGGGGGGTAAACATATCGGTGGAAAATCATGTTGGGGAAATACAACATGCTGAACTCAGTGGGTGGGCTGCACTGAAAGTTACCTGTATAATCGGATCATGGGAATGGCTGCTCATCTATTTCCCCACTCGGAGCTGGTCTGTTCCCTTATCCCACTTTCCCTCTACCCTGACCTGCTAAACATTATCCCCTTGTTGACCTACTTCTCTCTGGCTCTGTCACCACTGACAGAGGGGGCTGGTTGGTGGGAAATGTTCATCCTGGAGTCCAGTTACCATTGGTGTACCGAAAGGGTCAGTGTTGGGTCCACACTGACCAGGATGAGAGGGTAGAAGGGTGGATTAGTAAATTTGCAGACGACACTAAGGTCGGTGGAGTTGTGGATAGTGACGAAGGATGTTGTAGGTTACAGAGAGACATAGATAAGCTGCAGAGCTGGGCTGAGAGGTGGCAAATGGAGTTTAATGCGGACAAGTGTGAGGTGATTCACTTTGGTCGGAGTAACCGGAATGCAAAGTACTGGGCTAATGGTAAGATTCTTGGTAGTGTAGATGAGCAGAGAGATCTCGGTGTCCAGGTACACAGATCCTTGAAAGTTGCCACCCAGGTTGACAGGGTTGTTAAGAAGGCATACAGTGTTTTAGCTTTTATTAATAGAGGGATCGAGTTCCGGAACCATGAGGTTATGCTACAGCTGTACAAAACTCTGGTGCGGCCGCACTTGGAGTATT
>NW_025208794.1:0-3357 GCF_004010195.1 Chiloscyllium plagiosum | reverse complement strand
TAAACCTTCTCTGCACCCTCTCCAAAGCGTCCACATCCTTTTGGTAATGTGGCGACCAGAACTGTACACAGTATTCTAAATGCGGCCAAATCAATGTCTTGTACAATTTTAACATGACTTGCCAGCTCTTATACTCTATACCCCGCCCGATGAAGGCAAACATACTATATGCCTTCTTGACCACTCTATCCACCTGTGCAGCAACCTTCAGGGTACAATGAACCTGCACTCCCAGATCTCTCTGCCCATCAACTTTTCCCAAGGCTCTTCCTATCAACCCTATCTCTGTATCTCTATTTTATAGAACTAGTGCTTCCAATTAAACCCATTGGACTATACCTGCACTCCCAGATCTCTCTGCCCATCAACTTTTCCCAAGGCTCTTCCTATCAACCCTATCTCTGTATCTCTATTTTATAGAACTAGTGCTTCCAATTAAACCCATTGGACTATAACCTGGTGTTTTTGATTTTTTTTTTAATTAACTTCCTGGTATGTGGTGACCAGAATTGAACACCGTCCTCTATGTGGCCGAACCAAACTCTAATAAAGCTGCAAAATGACATCCTGCCTCATGTACTCTAATCCCTGACCAATAGATGCCCCCCCTTGCCCTCTGCCCCCCTTGCCCTCTGCCCCCCCTTGCCCTCTGCCGTGTGTTGCTTGTGTTTAACGTGCTGTGTGTTTTGGATATAGTTGCAGTCCCTGGAGGTGAGCTTGCGTTACGATGTGATTGAAGCTAATTTCTACAGTGCCCTTTTAGCTGATGCTCATGGCTTTGATGTGTTAGACTTGCACTACCGATTTCGGTTTGCACTGCACCATCGAGCAGCTGATGGCGTTCACTGGAGCCACGTTATTCATCGGCAAATTTCCCAGCTCCTGCTCGAACACATTGCGTCTGCCTGGGGTGTGGCTCTGCCCCCTGGGAAACCACAAGGTAACATGATATCAGCTCCTGCTCTCCCCCCTCTGCCCCCTCATCAGTCAGGACAGGGTAGGAGGCACAAGCCCCAGTCCCTGACTGAAGGGGGCAGTGCGCTGCTCTAGATGCATTCATGTGTTACCTGTAACATCCTGATCCATGGGTTCTGTTCACAGCCTCAGTCCCAAGGGAGGTACTGTCCCTCCCAGTGTGTCGGTCACAGACCTGGCGAATGCCCAGTAGTAATGCTGGTGAAGTGGGCTTCATCGATGACTGTCTGGAGTCCAGCTGGGGTCAGCCTTTTCCAGGATACACCAGCTTCCACAACATGAACTACAACGGTATGATAGACACTTACTCAGTTCACACAAGACTCTTGGCTTAGGCTCACTGTGATAGAGGGGAGGGGGTTAGTCGGTGCTGGGAGCGGGGAGTTTGTGGCGACAGGGGGATGGGCTAACTCACACTTGAGGCTGTCACTTTTGGATAATGTATTTGGAGTTACAATGACTGCTATTGCAGTACAAATGGCTACATGAAGTCCAAAGGTCTGGCAGAAGATAGTGCAAACTGGCTGGACACTCCACTGAGGAGGGGGTTAATGGGAGCACTGTAGCAGTTACACCACAGGGAGGGCAGCAAGGTCTGCCTGGTGCTGCTCCTGGCATGCCCTCCCGCATTCTCCGTTGAACCAGGGTTGATCCCTTGGCTTGGTGGTAATGGTTGAGTGGGGGATATGCCGGGCCATGAGGTTACAGATTGTGCTGGAGTACAGTTCTGCTGCTGTTGATGACCCACAGTGTCTCATGGATGCCCCGCCCTGAGTTGTTAGATCTGTTGAAGTCTGTCCCATTTAGCAGGGTGACAGTGCCTCACAACACAATAGAGGGTATTCTCAATGTGAAGGTGGGGACTTTGTCTCCACAAGGACAGTGCGGTGGTCACTCTCACCAATACTGTCATGGTCAGATACACCTGCAGCCGACAGATTGGTGAGGATGAGGTCAGTATGGTTTTCCCTCTTGTTGGTTCCCTCCCCACCTGCTGCAGACCCAGTCTAGCAGCGATGTCCTTTAGGACCCGACCAGCTCGATCAGTAATGCTGCTGCTGAGCCACTCTTGGTGGTGGGACATTGATATCCCCCACCCAGAGTACATTCTGTGTCCTTGTCACCCTCAGTGCTTCCTCTGAGTGTTGTTCAACTTGGAGGGGTAATGATTCACCAGCCGAGGGAGGGCGGTACGTAGTAATCAGCAGGGGATTTCCTTGCTCGTGTTTAACCTGAAGCCATGAGACTTCATGGGGTCCGGAGTCAATGTTGAGGATTCCCAGGGCAACTCCCTCCCCACCGTATCCCACTGTGCTTCCCCCCCTCTGCTGGGTCTGTCCTGCCGGTGGGACTGGGCCTATCCAGGGATGGAGATGGTGGGGTCTGGGACGCTATCTGAGGTATGATCCCATGAGCATGACTGTGACAGGCTGTTGCTGGACTAGTCTGTGAGACCGCTCTCCCAGTTTTGGCACTAGGCCTGTGATGAGGGCCAAGTGCTGGCAAATGGGACAAGATTAGTTTAAGATATCTGGTCAGCATATGTGACCCTGTTAATAAGGACGAGTTTGCGCGGTCGATGGCTATTTTTTTGCTGTTGTCATTTCTGGAGTCTCGGTCTGTCTTTTCTGTTCTTGAGTGAGCAGCAATTGGTCCAATAGAATGGCTTGCTGGGTCATTCATTGGGCAGCTGAGAGCCAACCACAGAGTGGTGGGACTGGAGTCACGTATTGGCCAGACCAGGTGAGATGTCCTCTGAAGGATCTCAGTGAGGCAGATGAGTTTCTTCCGACCATCAGCTGTGGTTTAATGGTTGAGGAGATTCAACCATATTGGGAATAAAGAGTCTAAATCCCATCATTTACTGTGATTGGATTTGAACCTGGGACTCCAGAACTTGAGCTGAGTTTCTACATTTATGGTTGTTGCTGGAAAAGCACAGCAAGCCCGGCAGCATCCAAGGAACAGAGTCCACATTTCAGGCAAGAGCCCTTCCTCAGGAATGAGGCTGGGAGCCTCTGGGGTGGAGAGCAAAATGAGAAGGGGGTGGGGGCTGGGGAGAAGGTAGCTGAGTGTGATGGGTGGATGGAGGTGGGTGTCAAGGTGATAGGTCAGAGGAGGGTGGCGCAGGTCATGAGGGCAGTGCTGAGCTGGAAGGTTGAAACTGGGGTGAGGTGGTGGGAGGGGAAATGAGGAAACAGTTGAAGACCACCTTGATGCCCTGGGGTTGAAGTGTTCCGAGGTGGAAGATGAGGCGTTGGGGGCTGGGGAAATGGAAGTCTTGGAGTCGGTGGAGGGCGTGGGTGGTGTCTCGAACGTATGTGGGGAGTTCCTGGACTAGGGGGGATAGGACAGTGTGAGGTTCTGTATGGTCTGGGAGAT